>NW_026128275.1:56847-78152 GCF_022985175.1 Labeo rohita
TCAAGCACTACCATCATGGTAATATTTAGTCAAATAGCTGGAACATTACGCATTTACAGAACATGATGACTAATTAGTCATGATTAAATGTTAGAATGCTACATTATTATTGTTTTTATTACTACTACCAGTAATTTAAATCATTATTTTATCTTCATTTATAAAGGAATACTACAGTTCCAGCATTACTGAGTGATGCTGACAAGCATGTTGATTTCACAAATCAGGCAAATCCCCTGAATTAGCAAATCCCAAAGTGAGTTGTATTTACTGTTGTGTTGGTACACATGGTGGTAACAGGCATTTTTGGTTGACCATCTACTGTAGCTCGCATTATAAATGACAGAACACTAAACTTTATAATTTCTTACAATGAGAGATCCCCAGTAAGGAATACCACTATCGACAAAGATGGATACTGCATGAACTTTAGACACAATGCCAAGCAGGAGAGTCACCAGACCGATCATTATCTGGACCGCCTGTGTAGGACAAGAAAAATGTACATTCTGAATAGGACAAAATAATCTTTTATCATTTAAAACAGTATTAATAGAATTACTATTGTGCAAGAATTTCTTTTTAATTGTTTATATGCATAATTTGTACAGTGAGGGAAAACATTATTTGATCCCCTGCTGATTTTGTATGTTTATTTACAAATGGAAGAATCTCAGTCTCCCTCAGTGTGGGGCTCCATGCAAGATCTCACCTTGTGGAGTTTCACTCATGAGAACAATGAGGAATCAGCACAGAACTACATGGGAGGATCTTGTCAATGATCTCAAGGCAGCTGGGACCATAGTGACAATGAAAACAACTGGTAACACACTATGCTGTGAAGGACTGAAATCCTGCAGCACCCACACCGTCCCCTGCTCAAGAAAGCAGTGTACAGGCCCATCTGAAGTTTGCCAGTGAACGTCTGAATGATTCAGAGGAGAACTGGATGAAGTGTTGTGGTCAGATCGAGCCACAATCGAGCTTTTTGGCACCAACTCAACTCGCCGTGTTTAGAGTAGGAGGAATGATGCCTATGACCCCAAGAACACCATCCCCACCATCAAATGTGGAGGTGGAAACATTATGCTTTGGAGGTGTTTCTCTGCTAAAGGGACAGGACAACAGCACCGCATCAAGGGGTCAAATCATGGGTGAGAATTTCAGCCAGGGTGTTTAAAATGGGTCGTGGATGGGTATTCCAGCATGACAATGACCCAAAACACACGGCCAAAGCAACAAAGGAGTGGCTCAAGAAGAACCATATTAAGGTCCTGGAGTGGCCTAACCAGTCTCCAGACCTTAATCCCACAGAAAATCTGTGGAGGGAGCTGAAGGTTTGAGTTGCCAAACATCAGCCTCGAAACCTTAATGACTTGGAGAGGATCTGCAATGAGGAGTGGGATAAAAACCATCCTGAGATGTGTGCAAACCTGGTGCCAAGAAACGTCTGACCTCTGTGATTGCCAACAAGGGTTTTGCCACCAAGTACACCAAGTCATGTTTTATATTTATTTCTCTCATTAAAATGTGAATCAATGTATACATTTTTTGAAATGGGTTTTTCTGGATTTTTCGTTGTCTTTCACTGTTCAAAAAAACCTACCATTAAAATTATAGACTGATCATTTCTTTGTCAGTGGGCAAACGTACAAAATCATCAGGGGATCAAATAATTTTTTCACTCACTGTATAATGATTTGCGGATATGCATAATTTGTCCTATACCTAATGTGTTTGATAGTTTGGTCCTAAAACAATGTAAATTTCAAATAATAAACTTATCTTATGTTTGTGTCTTTACTGCATTGTCACCAAGACAAAAAAATAACATTCTTCAATAAAAATCCTCTATGCTTTGTTAATGTGTGTGCTCCTCCTTCTTTATTATTGATTCATGATTCTTTTTTTTTTTTTTTTTACCTCACACTTACATGTAGTAATGAAAAACAATTATGTGGGCTTATGAAAAATGTCTCACCCCGAGAGCTTTTGGTTGACCTGTCAGAAATGCCTGAAGTCCATAAAGAGGTGAAACTCCCTCCACCTGTTGCACATCCACAGGTGCAGAAGCGTTTGTCGCTATCCCAGTTGCTGTTATTTGTATTGATGGTTGCACTTGAATGACTACAGGATTCGGGGGTTCAGCAGGCGTCTTTTCTTGTTCTTGTTCTTGTTCTTGTTCTTGTTCTTGTTCTTGTACTTGTTCTTGTACTTGTTCTGGTTTTTGTTGACCTGTACAAAATCACATTAAAACACGTTAAGCATATGATAACATAGGTTTTCTATGTTAAAAAAAAAAAAAAAAAACATTTCAAGTTTATTAAAATAGTATGTATTACCGTAAACATGGTTTTCATATTGATAAACACGCAGTTATGTGATATTTGTTATGGTAGAATTATTGTTATCAACTAGAAGAACTCTATTAAACACTGACAACAGGAAATAAACTGCATAACAAACATGCTCATACTGATGTATATAAACTACATTTACGGCATTTAGATGTTCTTTTCCAAACATACAAAAGTGCCCTATTAGACACTACTTTAGATCCACTTACTACTATATAAAACAAATTGAATAATTACTAACATTTTAGTAAAAAAAAAAAAAAAGAAAACAAAACACAGACATGATACTAAGATTGTCACTTGTATAATGGTAGTCAAATGTAGTGCAACCATAAAATAAGTTTTACCAGGAGAAAAGCTGGTTTTTGCACTTTGTTCTGAAGTTCTGTTCACTCTTCTGAGATAAGCCAGTGAAAACTCAGTGTCATAAGTGTAATTGCTGAGAACTGCAGCTTGAGCTCAGGTGATTATGAAAAATGACAAAGCTGGCCTTTTTTAATGAGATAATAATAAGTTAAACCCACACACACACACACACACACAAAAAAAAAAAATAATAAAATAAATAAAAAAAATGAGTTTTCATGAATGTGTTTATGTTGTACTTTATAACAAGTAATTTGCATGCAGGTTTGGAAACCAGGTGAAATTGCCATGATGAAACAGTTAACACTCTTTAGTTGATAACAGATTAAACCAACTTAGAAGTGTAATAAATTTGAATTCATCTAACATTTATCAAATAGTGTTGTGTTGTGAGTGCATACTACAAACAAAGGATTTACACTTTACTTGTTCGATACTGCTTTGAAAAAAAAGAATTCTATGAACATGCTTTCAATTTCAATTAGGAAGACTTTGATGAAAAGTTTTGATCCACTTCAAATGTTGACTACTGTATATACTAGACAAGCAGATTGTGAAACTGAACACCCGTTTTAAGTCTGACACGTACAGGCTCAGTATAACACCTTTGGTGAAAAGACTTTAATACAGCCTGCCGGTACACACTTAAACATCGCTGTTGAAGATTCTGAACATGAGGTGTTTGTTCAGCAACTATAAAGAAAAGTATTAAATGGCAGGGCATTTCCATTACTTGTGGAGGTGCTCAATGCATGCTCACACAATATCTTTCCGAAAATGAATCGTCTCATAGGGGCCCTCATCACAATACTCATAACAAGCTGCACTGTCAAACGATTGTTTTCAACTGTAAATCAGATTAAAACAGGTATCAGAGCAACAATGCTGACACAGAGACTGAACTCTTTGTCCCTGCTCTCCTTTGAAAGAGAATTGACAGAATCATTGAACTACAATGAAATCATTGCAGTGTTCAACTCTAAGACCTATCGTCTCCTGTTATAATAATCAAATGTAAATCAATCTACATTTTCCTAGTATGTAGTTGCCTTGTAGTTACTGTTGTTTATTTCATGTGGCCGCTGAGCCAGACTATGACCAAGCATTGTTTTTACATACTGTCCGCTACTGTACTATTCACTTGGTGTAGATTTTCAGGCCTTCACGGATTAGACAGAAGAGGCTGCTGGTTAAAAAGTGTCCAAAATGTGCATACATTAACATATATAATTACAGCTTGTTTAAAGTTCATCATGCGCAAGCGTGTATGACCAAACAGAATGAGTGTGTTTTAATCACTTTGTCGCTGTGATTCATGACATATTGATATTTTGTATTGGATTATACTAGACTTTCCTGTAAATACAGCAATACAGAACAATTAATGTATTCATTGACAATGGTTTGTTGAATGTTGCTATTAAAGCTAAGATACATTCCATCAGTTCTTTTTTTTTTGTATACTATTGTTCTTAACATTTACTCATAAACCTATATTTTGTCTTAGTACAAAACCAATAAAAAACAAAAATGGTAAAAGATGAGTACTTTGTTTTCTTTGTCTGTACTTTTCCTCCTCTAGGAAAAGTTCTGGTGGTTCCAAACTTCTTCCATTTACAGATGATGGAGGCCACTGTACTCATTGGGACCTTAAATGCTGCAGAAATTTTTCTGTATCCTTCCCCAGATCTGTGCCTCGATACAATCCTATCTCTGAGGTCTACGAGCAATTCCTTAAACTTCATGACTTGGTTTGGGCTCTGACATGCACTGTTAACTGTGGGAGACTTATATAGATAGGTGTGTGCCTTTTCCAAATCATGTCCAATTCACTGAATTTACCATAGGTGGACTCTAATCGAGTTGTAGAAACATCTCAGGATTCACCTGAGCTCAATTTTGAGTGTCATGGCAAAGTCTGTAAAATACTTGCGTACAGATGTTTTTTTTTTTTCAACATTAATATTATCCGTTAATATGAATTGTTGGAGAGGACTGGTTTATTTTGAGCTTTTTGCACTTTTTTTCACCCTTGGGTTTAAAATCTACATTGTGTTGACGTCACAGTTGGACTACGGCAATGGACTCTAATACTTTGACGCTTCAGTGTCTCATTAATATTAATGAGGCTGCGTGTTCTTATCCTATGAGAAAACGCTTCACTTCATTATTCATGACAGCGTGTGCTGATTTGCTGACAGACACTTCAGACTGTGAGATTGCGTACATTAACTGAGAGAACTGAGAGTTCGGCACACGCGATTTATTCATATAGTGAGTGTAAGCATTTTTCTTTGACACAACCCATCAGAAGGCTTATATAAATGCTGTAAAATAAGCCTTAAAAGTTATTAGAGATGCAACAGCATGAATGGCTGTGCATTTATTTGCATTTTTAACTCGATGGGAGCAAAGTAAAACTGTCTGAACCCGAAGTTGTCAGTGTTGTCTGTCTCCCCTCTTCCAACCCTGCAGCACAGTGAGCACCATGCCCAGTTTTGCAGCATTTTTTTAAACTGTGGTGAGAGCTAGCCAGTGCTGAAACAGGGGGTTTCATAACCCTTTAATCAATATTTTCAAAGTGAAAAGGTGTTGATTACATAATTGAAGTGCAAGATCTGTGAAACCTACACAGATCTCCTTCTTACTTTCATGGACAGAGCCTATGTTTTGCACACTCTATTGAATCAAATCAACATAAATGACAGCTCAAAGCTCAGACTAAACACACTGTACTTGGGTGTAAAATTGATGCAGCATAACCAGCAGGCAAGATTCTAGCAGCCTCCCTGATAGATTTTCTTATGCGCTGTCAGAATTTTCTCTGGGTTGCCTGCGGAGAATTCAAGAAAGGATTTGACTTTGATGATGCCCTCTTGACCCAAATCATGTGGGGTGTGACTGATGCCAAGGCATGAGCAGAGCAGAGCATCAGTCTTTGCTTCCCCTCATGCAACAAGTCCCATGGTTGATCGACATGACAGACACTTGGGTACGCCTAGTATTTATCTATTGTGGTAATTTGCACATAGTGTCAGTAAGTTGTTGGTCAAGATAAATAGCTGTATTCTGTACGTTTGACTTGTGAAATACAATAATTTTGAGCTTCTGGTACGATACTTGGATATTTCCAATCTGGAAACACTAATTAGCATTATTGGTATATTGGTTCGAGACATTTTTTGTTTCCATTTGGGCAAATTGATTCTATTTAAACAATGTCAATCCACCTTATTTTTCAACACTGATTCATTAGCCACTGTAGGGAAATAACAAGATGAATAACAATGTGCAGTAAACAGTAAAACTGTTTAACCAGTGTGTTCGTAATTACAGTTTTTCACATTTGCTAAAACCCCATTATCTGAACCAAATTCCCAATAGCTTAAAACAGTTTGTTAAATAAATCATTCTTTCTGCAAAACCTTAAAACAAGTTCAGGCAGTTTAGACAATGTTTGCAGATCTCATGCACTCTTTTTGCAAAATTCTAAACACATTCTCATTCACTAAGACACATTTTGCACTATGATGAACTTGTGATGCAAAACCCTAAACACAAGAAAGCAAAAGTTAAGCACAACTGTAACACGGCTGTCATTGTTTACACACAATAATTCAAAATTCTTTACACTTGTTTCTAAATATTTTAATATACAAAATATAAGCCAGTTTAGAGTGTACAGAGAGCACAGGTACATCCACCAATCTGAGAGGTAAAGAAAGAGTGTGAATATGAGGTGGTGAAAGAGGAAGAGCAAAACCAAGAACAGGCTTTTCAGATGAAATTAGAGCTACTGTGATTAGACCATTTTCTTATGCATAGAATGACAGAGGCAGAACAAAGAGCCTGATATTAACAGAATGAGACAGACAGTCCCAGCCTTCACTTAAATACATTGAGTAACAAGCTTAATAACAAAACACACCTGGGATACAATCAACTAATCAATGTGAGGTAGAAACTGGGTCACAGAGCAGGTGGGGAGGAAAACAAACCGTCCATACACGTGACATTATCGCTTCCCTCCCGGTAGGCATGGGTGAGAACTTGGGAGGAGGCTTGGGAAGGAAGGAAGGAGAAAGAAGAACAGAGTCCAAATTGGAGATGATGAAGGGAGGAGCCAAGGAGGAAACAGGAGGAACCAGGGCGGACCAGACAGAGGGAGGAGCCAGGGCGAGGACAGGAAAGAGTTGGAGCAGGAGAAGCCAGACTGGACCCAGGACACAGCCATGATGACAGCCCACAGTGGAGCTGACGGAGGGAGGAGCCATGGAGGAGGAAGGGCTGACAACTCCAGGGGGCCGACAGAGCAGGTGGTGGAGGAGCCCGAGGTGGAAAAGAAGAGCCAAAGATCCAGGGTGATGAGGAGGATGGCAGAACCTGATGGAGCCAGATGGATGGAGGGACGAGGCTCAGACAGAGAAGTGGAATCCCGGACGAGGGACGAGAGAGCACGGTTAGCCAGTGGACTGCAGGGCCACGGCAGTGAGGAGGGAGCTAGGGGGCCATGGTGGAGCCGCTGTGTCGAAGGCAGAGACGAGGGATCCTCCAGCTGTAACGCCGATGGAAACTGGCAGACCAGTGGCAAACCCACCGTACAAATGTAAGAATGAGGGTGAGCAGAAGGGCTGCCAGATGACAGCAGAGGAGGTGGAGGCAGGAGTGGGTGGGAGGGTGTTAATTTGTGAGCATCCTTAGGACTGAGCTCAGGCAAGACAATTTCAGACCGTTCCAATGAAAGTGAAGGAGAGGGGGTAAGTCAGACCACAAGTCTATTAAATCCATATCAAACACCTCTACTTCAAACATTCCCAGGATCTCAACCAGCTCACCCTCAGCCATGTTGCAGTAGGCAGAGCTCCCCTCTTCAATGTCACAGGCCACAGCATTCTCCCTCAGGGCGGACGTTGTTGTCGGCTGGACCTGGACTAACAAAATCACAATCTGTGGCTCTGTTGCTCCGTACGGCGATAACTCACCCGTCACGGCAGGCTCTGGCTCTCCATTAGCACTAGAGGGCAGCCAAAGTTGTGCTGGTGTCGTCATCTGTGAAGTCCACAGTCAGCGGGGATTTGCAGGACACCAGCACCCACTCAATGAAGACGTAGTGACATAGTGTCTGTTGTGCATAGTATTGACTAATGTGTGTATGGCTTCAAAGCTTTGTTTGATTTTGAGTACAGGTGAAATGATTTTGAAGTGATTGTTTGATTTTGCCATAAGAGTCAGGGGTTGTGTGAATTTAGTTTAAATATTTGTGTTTAAGTTTTTGAGAAAATTAGTGATGTTTCAAAGAATGTGTTTTAGCTTTATAGAAGCTGGGGGAAAGTCACTATGTGAATACATACCCTTACTATGATTGTTGATTATTTATACATTTAGTCCTCCTTGGACTTCTGTTATTTCCTGTGATGTCCCAACATTTTTCAGAATTGAAGTTTGAAAACATTCAGGTGGACAATCAAGATTATTTAAAATGGAACAGGAGCATTGTTGACATGGTTGTCCAGAACAAAATCACCAGCATGGATCAAGCATGGATTCTATCTATCCATCTGTTTTTTTTATGGCTGAGTTAATGGAGCGTAGCATTATTTCTGGCAGGTCACGTTAGTCAAGCTCACATTACCTGACACTCAACTTATCCATGTGTGCCTATAGGAATACGACACCAATCATAATTCCCGTTATAAGATCCTCTCAGTCATTATTCAGCAGCTATCGCTTTGCTCTGGAGCTAATCACCCACCTCCATCCCCAACTCCTCCTTTTGTCCAGTCAGGACTTGGCATTGGATATGTCTTCTGAGTCAGACCACTGAGTTATGTGTTACATAAAATAATCACTTAGAACATTACTCATATCTGGTACGTTGATCATTAATGTTGGTTCTGTCCTACTTACTGTTAGTAGAATGTCTACAGTGGACTATCAAAATAAAGTGTTACCATTTATGCTCTCCCTGCTCATATCCATGCTACACTGCATGGATTGGCAGGGAGTGTCTGCCCAGAACAGAACCATACCCCCAGCCTTAAATGTATGCTAATTGTAAGTTATTTGATGATAGTGGTCCTGACAGAAAAGCTCTTCCCCCTCAGTCACGTCACGATGTTACATTGACTGACATATTTGGGGTCCTACTTGGGGGCCCAATCACCTCTGAGCTTAAGAAGAAAAGGCCAATGAACACTGACGAGTGCAAAAGGGTATATAAGATGGCAGTGTGCATCCACTTATTCAGAATTTGCTTCAGCGCTAATAGCGTCATGAGCTGCATCATGACATGCACAGTCGCTATCTCACAGGTCTGGGTTGTAAACAAAATGCATGTTGAGATGGCATTTGTGAATGTTTCTTGCCCGCGCTGCGTGTGCATGCCCATTATTACACTTGGTCATGGCTTTCATTTAACATAAAGCTGCCCTTGTGTTCTACCCTTTCCGGTTTCACAGGTCATTAGACTCCCAAGGCTGCATTGGTTAGAAACATGGGAGACCCGAGGATTATAGTCAGGAATGCTCTGTCGGGTCAGCCCCCATGGAGGTCCGGCTCTTCTCAGCGTATTACCGTCGAGTTTCTGAATGTTGATGGCAGTTCATCCCATGACGAGTCTTGCATCTCGTTTAGAGCTCATGGGGAGGTTAAGATGTCAGTGGAGGTGGTATCATCTTCTGATGCTGAATATTCTGCTGAACAGCCCCCCATAGTGGCGGCTGCACAGCCAAAGTCTGAGGCTAAGATGACGGCCATGTTCCCCGGGCAGGCTTGACCACCAGGTTGAAGGTGGTCTCTCAGCCTTCCCTTGGGCGTTTGGATTGTGCCCACGTAAGGGCTAAGTCTTCGTCTGCCGGTCACCGAAATCGCCCCTCTGTGACCTCAGCAAGACTTGCTCCACCCACCTTCAGGGGCTTCAGTTGGCGCAGGTATGGGGTGCAGTCCACCTCTTGGGGTGCCCTGACGGATCCAGGGCGTCCTGGGGATGGACCACCCAGAGATTTGGAGGACTGTTTTGACAAAAACCCTTGGGAGAGGCCAAGGGCTTTCTCACTACCGCCTCTGACCTACGGGTCAGCAGGTACCCAACTTTTCAATAAAAGAGCAATTTCTTTTATATTCTCTGAGTTTCTCACATTGGGTTTGTCTGTGGGTGATGTACATCCTTCTTAGACTCAGGTTCAACACTCCGGACACATCACTTCCTCGTTTTCTAGTAACGACATCGCAGGATCCTGGATCAGGTAAGTGCTGCCTCAGCAACCCAACACTACTTCAGAACACTTGTTTCCCGGGTTGAGCCATCCTTAAAAAAAAAAAAAAAAAAACACCTAAAGGGCTTCGCTCAGTCCTGCTTCTCTGACTTATAAATTGAATGGTGCTCCTCTCACCAAGAGGACCCTCAGAGATGCTCGGTCAGAGTGGTGCTTCCTTCCTGCAGGAGAAGTTGGAGCAGAGGCTGTCCCCCTCCACTTTGAAAGTGTATGTCATGGACAGGAAACATCACCTGATCGTCAGGTTCCTGAGAGGTGCGAGGAGGATAAATCCTTCTAGGCTACACCTCATCACCTCTTGGGTTCTCTCCTTGGTCCTTCTAGGTCTAGGAAGAAGCTCCCTTTGAGCCACTTGGATCAATTGAGCTTAACCTGTCACTTAAGACCTCAGTTCTGATCGCGTTCATCTCTGTCAGGAGGGTGGGGACCTACATGCATTCTCTTTCAATGAAATGTGCCTTGAGTTTGGTCTGGCTCATTCTCACATGACCTTGAGACCCCGGCCTGGTTATGTGCCCAAGGTTCCCACCACTCTCTTTCGAGATCAGGTGGTGAAGGATGGCTCAGTGTCAGCTTGCTGCACCATTCCTTACGGATCCATGCACCTTTTCCCAGTTGTTCCTCTCCGGTGAAACCAGGGTACTCCAAATGCGTCAGTCGACGTAATGTCGAATGTTACATCTGTAACCCTCGTTCCCTGAAGGAGGGTATGGAGACATTACGTCCTCTTGCTACAATCTTGAACTGCACTGAATGCACAGTTCCTCAGCATAAACCGGAATGAGTGGATGCACGCTGCCATCTTATATACCCGTATGTATGGGGGAGTGGCTTGGCATGCAAAGTCCACTTGCCATGCAAAGTCCACTTGCCAGTGTTTATTAACCCTTTCTTCTTAAGCTCAGAGGTGATTGGGCCCCCAAGTAGGACCCCAAATACGTCAGTCAATGTAATGTCTTCATTCCCTCCTTCGGGGAACATAGGTTACAGGTGAAACCTAGACGTTTTGCAAAGAAGAGTGGGCCAACAATCTGCAAAAACGCTTTACAGGACTGATCTCAAGTTTTCAGAACCGTTCCTTTGCAGATTTTGTTGCTAAAGGGGGCATGACCAGATTTTTATTAGTTTGACGCAATTAAATCTATGCATTTTGTTCCCCAAAAAGCACCTGATGGGAGTTTCAGCATCACATCAAGCTTTTCCAATTCATAAAGATGCCTGTGAAGATGTGCCTTCTTGGCCAGAGATGATTTGAAATTGTGCATATTTGGAAGTGGAGCTGCATGCTAAGTTACAAAAAATGCCCTGCACACCAACATGTGAAATGACTCCCACGACAGTTGATTGACATGAGTGTCTTACCTCAGATCAGCTGTAATAGTCCAATCTCCCCATTGTTTCCATGCAGGGATTTAAGTTAGAAAAGAATATATCTGATTGAGCGATTGAGGTGTTGTGTTGCTGGATGTAATAATGAACATAGTGGTTGTCATTTACTCCTGCCATCTGAGCCACTGAAGATGCAGTGGATTACATTTGTTTGTGAAGGAAATGCGCCTCCTGATCTACATATATCCTTCTAGGTTCGCACAAATCATTCATTATCCAGCTTCACTTACAGCAGAAGTGAGTATAAGGGTTTTTTAATGAATCTTTGCGATCACCTTTCCTAATAACATGATTGTTAGCAAGTTTAACAGCTAAACGTGGCTAAATGCTGCTAAAGTAAACAAGCTCGTCACTCCACAGCGAGAAGAGAGGGGCGGGGTGAGCAGAGCTCATTTACATTTAAAGAAACAGTCCCTCAGAATGAGATGATTTTTGCAGAGCTGATTTTGACAAGGTAAAAAGGGTGTTGTTTTACACTACCATTGAGAATTTTCTAACCAAAGTATATTATACATCCACCGTATATTATACATATCACCGTTTACACCATTTAGTTTTTTTATATGTACATCAACTTGACAGTCACCACTAGTAAGCTGCTACTACTACTACTACTACTACTACTACATGTATTGTAAAAATGTTAATTTGGTGTGAAGTTGCTTTGCAATGATATGTATCGTGAAAAGCGCTATACAAAAAAAAAAAAATATTGAATTGAACTGAATTGAACTCAGACTTACATTCAGATTTTTTACCATGTTGTTCGGCACAATAATTTTGCATTTGTTTTTCGGTTTTGTGCAATATATATCTACAAATGTTTTGATTCTCTGAATTTACAATTGTTTTAACTCACAATTATCATGCTTATTTTTGACCTATGACTTCAATATGTTTGGCAGAAAATTAATCCTCTAAAAGCCTTATAAGAAGAGAAAAGCACATTAAAACAACAAAGGGGAAACAAATCTAGAATGGGATGCTCAAACTGCATATAGGTGTGATGTAGAGGCTGACATTTTTTCAGGAATCCCGCAGGATGGGAAACAAGATTACCATTAATCATGTGATTGGGACGGGACAAGAAAATATGTGGGCAGGACCAGGAATTGTAGAACACCCAACTTTATACACAAATATAACTTTTATATAATTAAACTATTTATGAAGAGTTCAGATGCAAAACCAGCTAAATCCACCTGACATATTTCCTTAAAATTATTATTTCTTTCTGGCTATTTTGTATAGATTTCTATGTAAGTACTGGCACTTCTGATTGGGCTGAGGCTGGAATTTATCGAGTTTAAAGTAAAAGCATTTGATGGATGTGTACTATGTGTCAGGAGCATTCATTCAGTATCATTATCTCATATTTGACCAAGATGGCTTTTAGTTGGTTTTGCATCTGAACTCTTCATATTTTAATTTTAAACTGAATTGTAGTTGCTGTCTCTGTCACATAACATGCAAGGAAGGCACACAGCATGAAGATGAAGGTCAATGATAAAGTATTTAATATAATTCACAACAGGAAGGTTAACACTCACACATACATTGACAAGACCAGACGACAAACACTGAATTGAAACCAACTTATAAAGACAGATGATTACAATGAACTTAATTAAGACACAGGTGATACAAGGTTAACTCATAATGACATAACGAGGGCAGGAACAGGAAAACCATATATGGGCACAAGAGGGAAAAAATACAATACAAAGAGTTCAGGGGTGTGACAGTCTCTTTATGCTCTTCTCCTGTTTGCTTTGGTGTGGATAAGTGAATGAGTTTGTGAAGGACAGGGCTGCGTTCTCCGAAACTATCTTAACGCTACGTCGTTCTTAAGTTGTACCTTAAGAAGTACCTTATCGTTAATATGTGTTTTCCGAAACCTTCTTAGTTAAGTATACCTTCTGTAAGTCATACGTTATTAAGGTTGGTCTGGAGCGCTCTTAGCTATACCTTATCGCTGCTGACGGTTCATACCGCTAGTGGCCACCACTACGTAAAAAGCTTTTTTACATCGCAGTTTAATTACACATAGAAAATTTTATATGAACATTTAATATAAAATCTGATTTAGTATTAAAATTACATTTTTACTTTACTTTAAAATTTTACACATAAAATACTTAAGTTGTTATAGCCTACACCCAGTATATGGAAGTGTTTCATTAATAAAGTTTACATACACTAATGGTTGTTAGCTTTTTTTTAATTACTATCCTAAGGCACATCAGCTGGCGAACCATTTGACAGAAAAGGCTTAGGAGTCTATATAAAGAAAGATGAGTTTACACAAACTTTATAGCTATGGCAGCGCTGGCAAAATCATGCCATTTTTCACTGTCTCAATGGGCAGGAACCAGACGCTGCCAATTTCATGGCTATGCTTTCCCAGATTTCTTGTTTTTTTTGTTTTTTTTTGTTGTTTTTTTTTTGTTGGAGACCGTTGTGCGGAAACTAGCGAATAATACACCTTTGTGGTGTTCCACCTCATCCAGCAGTATAGACATTTCGGAAGCAGTGAAGCTGGGCGATCTCTTTTTGCGGACTTTTTTTCCCGACATAGTGAATGTCGGTATGTCTCTCATGTTTGCGCTTTGATTGAGGAAATCATCCAATTACACAAATGAGCGATTTACGCCAATAATGTTATACGGCTGGTGGATAATCAGCATACGTTGTGGAGAACATTAACACACTTATGGCCGTGAGGGTTTGAGATTGCACACTTGCTAAATTATAAACACATACTCATATTTATTTCTGCATGTACATATTTCAATGAGCCCCGATAAATAGTTTGTACTATTTCTAAAACGCTTCTTTATAAAGAACATTGTTTTCTCAATACTTTACCTTTACCGCTGTGAAGGAAAGAGCGCACAATCGATCATCGAGGCATCGATATCAACCTATTCAGCACCTCCACCATGGACAGCACCTGCTAAGGTCGAACTTAAGAAGGTTTACCTTAAGCAACATCCTAAGGTATAGTTCGGAGAACACACGTAGGAAATGTATACCTGTAGTTAAGGTGTACCTTTTGAGTCTTCGTAGCGCGCTAAGAGACAACGTTATCAGAGAACGCAGCCCAGATCATTAATGGCTGGTCTATGTGGTAATATAGTACATGGGGCAGGACATCCAAACACTCACCTATCATTCATCAACCTTAAATAAGGCTTTTCATCTGAAAGATGTATTTGCGTGCTATTGAAGTGTCTGTGCAGAGTGTGGAAGCTGAACAGTAGTGCGCTTAACTGCATGACAGATGAAGGCGCTGGTGCAGTCACTTTCTCTTAAAATACTCAGTCATTTTTGGTCATACAGAGAACAGTAATACATCTTTAGAATCCGTAAAAACTGTTTATTTGTGTGCATTTGAAATAACAACAAAATATTGCCCTTTTGTAACATAATTAAAGCAAACAGGATGCGCTTTCTGCCGTCTTGGTTTCTGTGAACTTGAGTGTGAAACTTCTAAACTCTGTGTATAACTGCCTTACAGACAAGAAAAATGTAACTATAGAGAGTAAAATGTCTACTTTCAAATAAACCAATTCAAATAGAAAATGTGTCTGTGTTTGCATGGATGATTTAAATTAAAATTTAAGGGGTGTGCAATCCACACTGCATTTGTTTAAGCTGGTTTTCAGTTTAACAAATAATAAAATACATTCTGGCTAAAAAAAACACAACATGGAAGTGGGAAGGAATGGGAGTCTGGGATTGAGATGGGATGGGATTATCCTCCAGTTTTTACAGTGTGATGGTCAGGAGTGCACATACTTTTGACTGTATAGTGTAGAGTGGAACTGATGCTTGTAGGAACTTACCATAGTTGGGACAGTAGAGAGTGCCTCCATCAGAGGTGCAGTGCATCTGAATCTGGGAACGGTCTGGTGTTTCTTTTAGGATAATAGTCGTGCCGACATTCTCTGTGCTAAAATCATATTCAAAGCTATTCCATGTGTTATTTTCGTATCTGAAGTAGATGGAGCGATGGCTTGCCCAGTACTCCTTATAGGATTTTGTGCAGCCAGCATTGATGTGTGTATACTGGGGAGTACAATTATACATCAGTTTCCATCAGAAAAGCAATGAATGAAATGCATAAAGAACAGACTGATATTGTTGTGAGATATTATGTCATCCCCTCAGTTATTATTCATTCTAACTAAAAAAAAAAAAAGTACAAAATTACTAATTAATAATAATTAATCTCATGAAGTGAATTATCATTACCTCTTTATCCTGGGTGGCAAAGTACCAGGTATAAGGAGTTTGATTGATGACTGAAACTGAAGCCGAGGAACCCATTATTCAGGATATTCTGTAACATTAGAGAAATTAAACAAAGGTCATTATTTGATAGTGATGTAAAATAACTAAAACAAATACTACTGCATTAATTATAACTAAAGTAAAAAGAAACAAAGCGATTTTATTCCTATCCAGAGAAGTCCATGCCAATGAAAAGACTGAATCAAATCATGCAGTCTGCTGCTCATTATGAACTGCCCATTAGAATGTGAGGATAGAAGGGGGTTATGCTTGGCACCATTTAGCATAAATGATGACATTTACTTTACTATCTGATGTTTTGATTAAGTTCTGTCAACAGGATTCTACAGGAATGAGAACTTCAACTCTAACTATAGTTGATGAACCTTCAGCATCTGGCTTTTAATTTGACTCGTTAATTAGACTCCTTGTGTCTGGAGGCAGCAGTGAGAAAGAGAATAAAGAGAAACAAACTGAGGAGGACATCACCAGCCAAATTTGAAGCAAAGTCCAGAGGTTAAGAGGCCTCTTGCTAAAGAAGAAAACACTGTAAGGATCCACTCGCCGGCCCAAATGCAGAGTCCAGTGACCTGGTTGAAGGTTTAATGCATGTTCGGTCTTTCTGCAAAGCTCACTTAATTTATCAGGATTTAGTTTCAATTTTGACTAGCTCCGTGTTTAATCTGACTCCAATTTCAAGTGATCATTAAATTTACACTGTATTTCTAATCAAAAGCATCAATTATGAATTAATTTACACATTTGGTCATTCCAGACATTCCATACTTTCAATTATTCGTTCATCAGGGACCCGATGCTACATTTATGTCTCACGTTGGCCTTACGTGGATCATACGATCACAAATTCGCCAGTCAGATTTTTGTCAGAGGATGTAGGTTGACTAAACACTTAAAATCCACTGCCTACTGCTTGCCTTGGATAAAAAGTATAGTTAACTTAGTCATTTCCCATAAAACTTGCTGAATTAGCGATAAACAGGAATCAAAAGATCACACGATGATATGCCTACTGCTCCATTCATCTGGGTGTCTTCAATTTGTATATCCTGGCCGTAGATTTGAGGTAACATCAGCCTCCACATGATCTACTAGTCATAATGATTTCAGAAGAGATCAGAATAAATCAAATATAAAATTTTATTTGTCAGGTAAAAACGTGTCATGTCAATCACATAATTACAGCTTTTCTTTGCTATAACATAATAACCAGGCTTTTGAACTAAAATTTTAAAACCATAATGCTATTTTTTAAAAAGCACACCCACACTCATCGTCTAAATAATTAAATGCACATTTTTTTTGATGTGGATGTCATAAACTGTCAATCATATTTTCTACACATTTCTATTAGACTTTTTGTAAATTTGCTATGAATTGTTCAAGTGAATCTTGACTTTCACTAATGAAGAGAATATAGATCATCCAATGATAAAGCAGTTCTCTGAAATAGCTCAAAGGTACATCTCAACAAACTTCAATTGGAAAGCATAGACAGAGGAAACACAAGTGTTACAAATTGACAGTGGACATTCTAATTTTTAATTATGCCTTTGTGACCATATTTCTTTTTATTTTCTATTTCACAATGACAATGTAATGTGTTTTTATTTTTATTTATTTATTTTTGTCAGACCACTAGTAAAAGTGTAACGGTGAATCCTATCCACACTTTTTCAATTAATATCCTGCATGCAGTAATGTGTAATTTTGAAAAGGAAGAGTATGAGGTGAAGAGGAAGAGAAGGAGAAGAAGGAGGACGACGACGACAACATGGGAGAGAAAGAGTAAGGGCAAGGGCGAGAAGACAAGCAGTCTCATATATTTTAGTTGCTGCGTGCCAGGGTTGGATCAGGCATGCAAGAGGATTTTACCCTGATTTTAACTGCTTGGCCGGGACCAATTTAGCCTGTGATGTTCAAGAGGTTCTTTGGCCTGTCCCAGACCAAAAACAGGATGCTGGGGCAGAAAAATATTTTTTGTTGTTGTTTGCTGTTTTGTACTCGTACTACATTACATTAAATTAAGGAATAAAACACTTGCAAATGCATCAATTTGTTGTGTTCATCATGTGAAAAGATATTTTTTTCTCAGGCAACCACAAGCAACAATTATTACCAGTTTTTGTAGAATTGATCTCATAAGTGTGTAAAACTGTAGTGTGTGTATTTTTGAGAGTTTGTGTGTCATGTCTGAGAGCAAAGATTGGTTTTACAGCAGGATTGAATTGTTTTGAGTGGAGAGCTTCATTTTGACCTGAATATATGAAGTTTGGGGAATTGGGGGAGCACCCCTTATGAGCAGAACACAATACTTCAAAAGTTTATAATTGATTGCTGTAAAACTGAGGCCATTTTACCAACCACACAGAGACCTTTATTCTAGAATAAATTTCTGGAAGACTGAATAACAATAACTATTATTATTTATGAATTATTACTATGAATTATTTTGTGGAGAGAGGACAGGAGCTGCATGGTGTAGTGAACAGCGGTCAGGATCTTAAAACAATGTGTGGAAAGTTTGATTTTTCTGTGATCAGGCTCAAGAAAAGATGCCTTTTGCTTTAAAGGGGTCATCGGATGCAAAATTCAACTTGTACAAAATTTACATGTTACCCTATAATGATAAAAATCCACCCATTGTTTTTTTTTTAAATCCCCAATAATAATAATTACTTTCTCTGATCAAACTGTTTTGAGATTCTTGGCAGAATGATGTAGTTCTGCACAAGCCCCTCCCACACTTGTTGACTGACGCTGTTTTAGCACAGACCCACCCTGAGTGAGCTGCGAACACTCCATCATTGTTTCGACACCAGAGGAGGCATACACAAGAATGTCTCCTAAGCAATTGAGGTGTTTTGTTCAGGGTTCCCACGCGTCCTGGAAAACCTGGAAAATTGATGACTAATTTTTAAGTCCTGGAAACCACTGTTCTGCATGCCCTTCTCCAGCATGCATTTAATCCTGTCTTCCACAAAAAGCGCTGCACTCGTATTTAAAAAATAACGGTCATTCGTTTTACTGACTGACTAACATTCATTGATTGATCTCTTTGATGAATAATTACTTATAATTAATATATATAAATTTCAGGGAAATTTGACACGTTTAACTTAAGAGAACATGATGATGTTAATGGAGAAGTTTTTGTGTACTGACCAAAAGAGAGAACCACATCATCGTTAATTCACTGGTAAGAAACAAATGTAATGTTATTCTAATTAAAGTCAAATAAATGTTATTTGTTTTTAATGTCTGTAAAATTAAATTTACATTTTTAAAATCCAGTATTTTGTTGAAGTCATTGTTATTTTGTGCTTTAATAAACAAAATCTGTGTATGGTACTTCAAATCTTGAAACAGATATTTTAGCTAAACTGAATCAAGTGGCTTAAAGGGATCCCTCTGTAATCCCAAGAGAACTATGGAGAGATCACAAGAGGGAATGAGGTGTGACCTAGGAGGATTTAGTCTCCTCGCACCTCTCAGAAAACTGATGATCAGGTGATGCTTCCCCAGGGATGAACCATCCACTGCATCATGATGGGCCTCGATGGCAGCAATGTACACCTTCAAAGTGGAGGGTGACAGCCTCTGCTCCAACTTTTCTTGCAGAAAGGAATGCACTGCACCAACCGAGCATCTCTGAGCCACCCATTCCAGGTTCCAAATTGTGCCCATCCCCTAAGAAAGAATGTCCTTCTTCAGGGAAATCCTCCAGGGAGAGGCTGCAGAGATGGACGGCAAGATGCGACAGGAGTGTACACCAACCCTGGTGGTTGATGTAAGCCACCATCACCATGTTGTCTGTGTGGACAAGTACATGCTTGCCCTGTAGCAATGGTCGAAACCGGCAAAGAGCAAGCAGCACTGCTAGCAACTCGAGGCAACTGATATGCCACTGCAGCTGAGGTCCCATCCAGGAGCCTGAGGCTGCATGCCCATTGCATACAGTGCCCCAGCCCATCTTGGAGGCATCTGGGTCAACCACAACTTGCCTCAACTCCTGTTCTAAGGGCACTCCTGCCTGTAGAAAACGCAGGGTCTGACTAAGGACTGAACAGGCAGCGACAACTCTGGGTAATGCAGACCCGTAGAGTGCAGCGGCACCATTCCCATCTCGGTATCCGGCCATGCAGCCAGTGCTGAAGTGGTCTCATATGTAACAGGCCGAGAGGTGTAAATGTGGCTGTGGCTGCCAGATGGCTGAGGTGCTCACACAACAGACCTCGCGAATAAGCTAATACAAGCCAGTCATCGAGATTTGAGAATAGAGGATCCGGATGCCCTTCTCCAAAAGCAGGGGCACCCTCCGCTGGTTTGGAGGGGATGCAGGGAGACAGGGATAGCTTGAAGGGGGGGACTTTGTACTAATACACCCAAACCCTGAAAGCAAACCAAAGAAATGGTCCTTTGTCAAGACATGGAAGTATGCATTCCTCAGGTCAATGGTCGCAAACCAATGCTGGTGCCGAACGCAAGAAAGAATGTTTCTGCATCAGCATCTGGAACGGCAGCCTGTGAAGGGACAGATCAGAAGACTCAAATATCCAGGATTGGCCGTAATACGTGGTGTTTCCTGGGGCATTGCAGGTGTAGGACCCACAGGGGGCACCTTCGGCGATGGGCAGATGAAGACCTGTCTCTCGACGGCTTGGTGTTCGAAGAATCACGCCAGGGCAAGATGTGTTTAATGGCCTCCGCCTGCATTTGTACTGCCAAGAACTGCTGGGCAAAGAGAGGCCGGCCTGGGAGATGGGTCCATCAAAAAACTGGACTTTGTCGGCATCGCTCATCTGAACCAGGTTTAGCCAGAGATGGTGCTCCTGGACCACCATAGTGGACATCACCTGACTGACGGACCATGGCGTGACATTCCTGCATCAACCCCGAGTCAGGATTACCCTCGTGCAGCTTTTTCAAAGCATTGGCCTGGTGGACCTGCAGGATGGCCATGGCGTGCAAGGCAGAGGCGGCCTGGCCCACAGCGCTGTAAGAATTGGCAGTGAGAACACTCCTGAATGAGTGGATGCACGCCACCATCTTTCATACCCATATGTATGGGGGAGTGGCTTGGCATGCAAATTACACTCGCCAATTCTCATTGTCCTTTTCTTCTAAGCTCAGAGGTGATTGGGTTCCCAAGTGAGACCCCATGATGTCAGTCGACATAGCGTCAAATGTGACTGACTGAAATGGAACAGTTTCTCAGACTGTCCTAGTATAGCCTATAATTAGATTTTATTATTTACTTACTTCATATTTTTAAATTTATATATATATATATATATATATATTTAATTTTTAAATAATAATAATATGGTATTTTACTGGCAGTACAGTAAGTGGCACTCTGTGGTGGAGCAGGATTTTGAACAGCATCCTGAGTCACAGCAGACAGTCTTTAACTTTAAATTACTCTTGATCAACTGAATGTACAAATCCAACTGTTAGCTGAAATATCCACAAAATAAAAAACAACACTGAAGCAAGAGCATGCAGTTCATCTGTCAATCAGATGCGCGCAAAAGTTGTGTTCATTCCTACAGCAAATGCAGATTTTTCTTTCAGTTCGATTATTAAAATAAAGTGATGCTTG
>NW_026128275.1:78652-103941 GCF_022985175.1 Labeo rohita
TGCCACTGTGCCTAAATTTTGTTATAGTTCACACTGGTGCCACTATGAAGTTGCCCAACTGATAAGTGCTGCCATTAATGAGAAATGTGCATGGGGAATATTAAAAACTTCAAATGCTTCAAAAGCAGAATAAAATAATGATACTTGTTTGAACTGCATTGAACATTTAGCTTGGGCCAATTATAGCACAGGTGTGTTGACTTGCTTTTTGATGTGGGTTTGTTTTTGAGAGGTTTTGGAGATTCACCCAGTGTTGGTGAATGTTTAAGATTTTAGAGTTAATGTACATCATCTCACAATTCAAAAAAAGCAGTTCTCGTAGTCGTGAGATGGAAAACAAGTGTGTTATCCTTTTGTATTTATAGAGTGATTGTGTTATTAAAAATTGTCCCATTGATGTACATGAAGAAAAACAAACGTGGCAAACACAAACCTCATGCTTTTGTATAACATATTTCAGTTTATACAGTTGGATTTTCAGGTGCGTAGAATGTGTCTGTAATTAAATAAAGATTTTGTATGTGTTTCTTTTAGAAGCAAGAGGATTAAAGGGGTCCTGTTATGCTCTTTTACAAAGTCTTGATTTTATTTTGGGGGTGTAGTAAAACATGCTCTCATGCTTGGTTATTTTTCACATAATTTACGTTATTACAATCAGTGTTGGGGAAAGCTACTTTTAAAAGTAATGCATTACAATATTGAGTTACTGTCATGTTAAATCAGACTGGATTCAGTTTGCGAGGGTGCAATCAGTTTATTGACAATAGTAGATGAAAAAACAAACAAGACGTGAAGTGTGAAGTTGCACAAAGCTCCGGGTGGCACAGGGACGCGAATGGGCATCCGATCCTCCGGGGAAATAATCCAGAGCAATGGAGCGAACAGGAACAGGACCCAAGCGAGGAATGCAGAAAGCACAGCAACTGGAAACACGATCCTAACATGAAGACGGAAGACAACGATCTGACAACATAGGATGGAAAACACAGGTGTTAAATAGCAGACCCCAACAAGCACTAGCTGGAGCACAATCACGGTAATACTGCCACGCCCACACACACACTCCAGAAGCGCACACAGAGAGAGAGCGAGAAATGCGCCCGTGAACCCATGAACCGTGACAGTTACTCCCTAAAAAAGTAACTTATTATGTTATTTTTTTATGGAAAGCAATGTGTTACTTTACTTTTGCGTTACTTTTTAAATCTGGGGAGGGCTTGCTTGTTTGTTTTTAACATAAAAACTTATATTTTTGGCAAATGTGAAAGCCTTTTCACACCAAATGTCTCAGGCTTTGAGAAAAGTGAATTCATGTCTGTACAGTAGACCGCAGAAGAAAAATATAAACTCTTCAGCAATAAAAAAAAGGAAAACAAATGTTAGATTATCTTGAATAATTTTTTCTTATTAGTATGGTTGAATTGTATCATCGAAGGTCTGCAGCAAAGACATCGGTTAATAAAATGGTATTAAATGCATAAAGGGTATCTGTATTATTTAACATTTTTAATTATTAACATAATTATTGCAGGTTTGCATAATATTCTGAGTTGAATTTCACTGTTTTTATTCATTTTAAGGAATACTGAATCTGTTTTTTGTGAGTGAGATGAATTAATGCATGTTTATATTTATTCTAGAACTAACATCTTACTCCCAGTTTCTCTCAACATGGGGAAAGGAGAGCTTTCAATCAATAAATGGGGGAAAAGTAACTGGCGTTATTTATTTGAAAAAAGTTACTCAGATATTTTCTTGTCAATTAAAAAGTAATATGTTACTTTACTAGTTACTTGGAAAAAGTAATAATATTACGTAACTTGTGTTACTTGTAATGCGTTACCCCCAACACTGATTACACTGATAGCTTTCTCCCCAGCATGGCACAAATGGCTTGTGTAGTTCCGGGTTTGATGAAGAAAAAATGACGTGTTGTGACTGGCGAACAGTTTAGACGGTGTTTCAGTACTGCCATGCCTATAGCCAAAGCAGCTCTGTGTGCAACTGTTAGCGCAAGCTAGCCTGAAGTGATTCTTACATTTTAAATACGGATTTTCACTTACAAAAATGCATTGATTCGCTACAGGAGGCCTTTATTGACACACCCCCCCCAGTTACAATGTCTCCCCTCCTTACTGAATGTGTTCGTTTGAAAGTGAATGTAAAATGTGAAATAATAGCGCACATACTATAGCCATTTTTTTTTTTTCTTTTTACCTTTTTTTTTTAAAAAAAAAAAAAAACATTATACACTCAGATAGTCCTCGAGTTTTTTGGACATTCACACAAGGCCAGTAATTACTGAACTGTTTATAAAATTGAGAGGCCACAAATATTTGAACACCGAATTTACAAAAATCATTTTAGATTTAAGAACTGTTTCAACATTGCATCAACTACTGATGAGCACATTAATTTTTATTTGAATAATTGCTCAGTGGGTTATTTAATCGTATACTACTATGTCTGTGAAATGCTTTTGTCTTCCAAACATATTAAAATGCATAAATTCACATTATTTACATTTTATTTACATTTAATGCAGGCATTCCCAAACTTTTTTTGTCATCTGGACCTCTTTTACCTAATATTTTTTTTTAAGTACAGTACTCCTGAGATGTTAACAATTCTCTGTCATTGGTTAATGGTGACATGGGATGCAGGTAAACATGTCAAAAAGTAAGTGTTTTATTTTGAATGCTGTTATTTGAAACATTTTATGATTTAATTAATTCTTGGCTTTTCATTAAACTCTCAAACCCCAAAGTTGAGGTTGGAAAGCTTTGACACTTGTACACTTGTGCATTTAGCACCCAGAAATACAAAAGCGCTTCATTTTGTACCGAATATTGATCTTGCCAGAATTTAAAAAAATATATTTTTTATGCATTTAATTTTGACCTTTTTTTTTTTAACAAATCTCAAATTAAAATAAAATAAATAATGCTTTTATTCAGCAGTGATGCTTTAAACTGATTTGAATTTCTTTACTGACAGTAAAGACATGTATAATGTTACAAAAGATTATTTTGAACGTTCTATTCATCAAAGAATCCTGAAAAATAAAATGTATCAGTTTCCAAAAAATATGAAGCAGCACAACCTTAACAATGATAATAATCATAAATGTTTCTTGAGCAGCAAATCAGCATGTCAGAATGATTTCTGAAGGATCATGTGACACTGAATGATGCTGAAAATTCAGCTTTACATCACAAGAATAAATGACATGTCACAATATATTCACATAAAAAACAGTTATTTTAAATTGTAATAATATTTCACAGTATTACTGATTTTACTGAATTTTGATCAAATAAATACAGCCTTGGCAAGCATAAGAGACAAAAATCTTACTTAAACTTTTAAATGGTAGTTTATTGATGTATTTATATGAATTGATATGTATTTAATATTATGGAGAAAAAAAAAAAACTTTTAAGCTAAAAAATTTTAAAATGAGTTTGTAATGCATCATGTTGAACAACTAAACTACAGTTGCAATTGTGGCAATTATGGCTCTTTCCATTCTTGTAGATACCAGTGAATCTCATGTCGTTTGAGTAAACAGACTTGTGTAACTCTTGCCTGAAGACATTTATAATGTGCCAAAGGCCTTCAGAGATCGAGAACTATGTGTTTGGTTCAGCAAAAGGATGAAGAAATATTAAAAACCTTCATTATTGAAGAGTCCACTGAGCCAAAGGACTCACTCTGATCCACTGGCCCTCCAAGAGCCCGACGGACACGTTTAACACTGGGATGTCTGTTACAGAGCCGGAACCGGAGGTTTGCACACTAGTATGTGGTAGGAAGGGAAGTGAATTTGAAATTTTGCCCGTTCCAGCTCCATCATGTCTTTTCTAGAAGACTTTTGGATCTCAAAGTGTTTGTGTGGCTTCAGTGAAGTACATTATGGGAATTAAATTAAACAGAAGCTTGAGATGAGCATTTTTCTGGTGATGTAAGTGAAGAAAGAGAAAACATGCCGTCTGTAGCAGAAAAATAAAAAGGTAAAACAAAGGTTTGTTTTCCATTTAGTCCATTTCACAAAAACAGGAACTGCTTCTTTTGATGTGCAAAACTCTCAAAATCCTAAACATTTACAGTAACTTACTGGACAAATCTCACAAAAGCTGTCAAAATCTTGTCAAGGTCATATCTTACCCCAAAATGAGCAGAAAGAAATAAGCAATAATATTTTGCTTAAAGAAAATTAAGCAGATTTTTCATATTTTGGCATTATTTTCATGACAATTAAGCACATTTAACTATTAAATTCTCATTACTGTAATACAAACAAAAACACATTATATAAATCATTATATAAATATTTATACATTACAGCCTTTATGCTTATGGATTTTTTAATGCACTTTTTTATATTTTAATACAGTTAAACTGTGCTTAAAATTACCTTGAAATTAATGTCAATGTCACGAATCTGGTCGGTGCTCTGCGGACCGCTCACCACCAGATGTCACTCTCACCTTTCCATTGCACTCTGACTGTTACCTCGCACTTCCGACTGCATCTCCCATCCTCCACCGCACTGATTGCGTCAGCCCCCGTGACCAATCAGGCTTCCTATAAAGCCCCGGACTTTCCCAGTGCAAGTCACGGATTGTTGTATTGTTGTTATTCCCATTGTTAGCGTTTCCTAGTTCCTTGTTCTTGTTCCTAGTTCCTAGTTTTTGTTCTCCCGCCTGGTTATTTCGTTTTCGACTGCCTAGCCGCCTGCCCTTTGGATTATCGCTTGTTAAAAGGATTATTCTCTTGGTCTTGCCTGCGTTTCACCTGTTGCTCCTGTTTGACCCTGCCTGCTCAACTATGTATCTGTCTCGTCCATTGAATAAAGGCTCGCACATGGATCCGCTCGCCTCTCGTCTCTCATTGCCCGTTACAGAACAATCCGTCACAACAGGATCCAGCAGCTTTCACCCCGGACATTCATCTGATATGGACACGGACAGAATTCTTTGCAGGATCAAGCAAGGACCACACACACTCAAACAATATACCCGTGAGTTTCTGGCCATAGCAGATTATTCCACCCTCCCGGACTGTATAATTATAGAGGTTTTCTGCGATGGCGTAAATCAGCCTTTAAGGGCGAGGCTGAGACGCGAGGGTCCACGGAATTTATGAACTTTGCCTTATTGTGTGTGGGCTCGCCGTGTACCGTGGGGGTCGCGAAGGAGGAACGCGACAACGTGGACATGGCAGCCGCACATTCCTCTCGCAGATTGGCAGTAACGCCGGATCACGACGCCACAAACAAGTTTTCCGCCTGGATCGCTTGTGAAATGGCGGCCGTGTCGGAGCGTGCCCTAGCTATGGCAGTGTCAGCAGAGTCCGTGTACAAGATGATGACGGCGGCGCCAGTGCGCGCTCACCAGATGGCGTGGATGGCGGAGCCCGTTCACAAAATGGTGGCGAAAATGGAGCTCCGTCACGTCACAGCTGCTATACCAGAGCCGTATAGAGTCACAGCTGCATTTCCTGAGTCAAGTCAAGTTTCCAAGTCAAGTCAAGCTGCAGCTGTATTCCCTGAGTCAAGTCAAGTTTCCAAGTTAGGTCAATTTACAGCTGCATTTCCCGAGTCAAGTCAAGTTTCCAAGTCAAGTCAAGCTGGAGCTATGTTTCCTGCGTCAAGTCAAGTCAGAACCGCTCTTAAGGCAAGTCAAGCTAAAACTGTTTCCTGTTTCAAATCAAGCCAGAACTGTTGTTCCTGTGTTAAGTCAAATTACAGCTGTCGCTTCTGTCTCAAGTCAAGTTACAGCCATCTTTCCTGAGCCACTGCACAAGATGGCTGCCACGCCAGAGCCACTGCACAAGATGGCCGCCGTCTCCGAGCCACTCCACAATATGGCTGCCATTCCAGAACAGAGTCAGGTCAGGACACAGAGTAAAGTCAAGACACAGCTGCCGTTCTCCACGAGTCAAGCCAGGTCACAGCTGTTCCCCACGAGTCAAGCCAAGTCACAGTTGTTCCCCACGAGTCAAGTTACGCTACAGCTGTTGTTCCTGAGTCAAGCCATGTTGTTCCTGAGTCAAGTCACGTTACAGCTGTTGCTCCTGAGCCAAGCCATGTTGTTCATGAGTCAAGTCCCGGTACAGCGGATCTCCATGAGCCAAGCCAGGTTATAGCAGATCCTCATGAGCCAAGTCAAGCTGCTGCTGTTATTCCAGTTATGCGCTGTTATGCACCTCCTGTTCCGCCCTGGCGGGCCTCGGCGCCTCCTGCTCTGCCTCCGGTTCCGTCCTGGAAGTTCCCGGTGCCTCCTGCTCAGCCCTGGAGGGCTCCTGCCCCTCCTGCTCTTCTGTTTGTCTCCTCTGTCCCTGCTCTCCCCAGGTCCCAGCCCATGACGCAGGTCCCTGCTCCGCCCTGGAGGGCCCTGGCGCCTCCTGCTCCTGCCTCAATCACCGGGCCCTCCACATGGACCTGGCCCTCCAGCCCTCGCCCTGTCTCGCTCCCGCCCCACCGCTCCCCTGGACTGTTGTTTCCTTTGAGCAACTGGAAGCCGCTCCTTAAAAATAGATAAAGTAAAAGCTCTATTTTCTTTATGCAAAACATAATTCCTTATTTATCTTTTGATTGATTTGGATATGTTTTTGTGAGATCACAAGCATCATCAGAGCAGCTGCATGTTTGCAACCTGAAGGAATATTGATTTTGAAGAGATATCTACTCTTTTATGTCTGTTTTTATCAGTTCAAATATAAATGTGAAACATCTGACCAAGATGCTCATTCAGATTGAGTGAAGGAACAGAAGTGTAGTTTTCTGTAGTTTATTGCCCATATTTCCTTCTGTGCAGGACTGATGATTGTAATGAAGTTTGACAAAAATGTGTGTGAGTTTTAAGCGTGTTTGTCTTTGAATGAAGTTTAACTCTTATAGAGCTGTGGTGCGTTTGTCACTGAAGGAGAAACCACTGTCAGTCTGTAATACTGAACACACAATCACATTTACAACATCTCATCCATTCAGATCAGCTTCAGAAATCTTCAGGAATCATTCACTGCAGACATTTCCGTCATTATTTGCTCCCTCTTGTGTTATTTGTACTCGTTTGCTGAATTTTAAGCAGCTCCATACAACAATTCAGCCCACCAAAAGGATAAAAATACAGTTTTGTGTTTGTACTTGAAATATTACACAATATTATAGTGGGTCACAGTGACCTGTAACATGAAAAAGTGCATGAATATTCTTAAAAAAATGTCTCATTTTGTGTTCTAAATGTACAAAATAAATCATATAGGATTGGAAAAACATGAAGACAAGTAAAAATGATAAAATGTTCATTTTGAGATAAATTGTCAGGTTTTTGTAAAACACTCCTCGCTTCACACAGTGAACTGACTCTTGATAGTGATTATTAGTTATTTGTTGAGAGAATTATTTATCTAGCATCAGTTTTGCCTTTCTGTTTATGAATTCAGCTTTAAATAGGCTGCTGTTTTTGTTAAAGAGAAGCTTTTTCTTCACATGAGGATGTCGGAGCGAAACACACATGTACAGCTGCACTGCATGTACATTATGTTTGTTTCTGCTGGAACTGTGAATGAACTTTTGTTGTGTTGGCATGTAAATATGTTGTTAAATTATTTCTTGTTTGCCATCGTGATACATCACGGTTTATCAGCTAAAAGGCTGATTCTTCTGTACAAACATTAAATGCCAGTGAACACACGATTGTCTTGGTGTATGATTTGTTTTCACATATCATTTGATTTTAAGAAGGTAAATAGGATTTTGTTTTGTTATTACTGAGGATATTATCAGTAGTTTATGAGGAGGAGAAAGGATTTTGGATATATTGGTGTTTAGCATGCTTTAATGATGTCTATAGGTGCAAAATAATAGTTACAGATATCACAAAATATTAAAATTATTAGTAATGAATATAGTATTATTTGCTCACATTTTGCACATCTTAGTTTTATAGGCACACCATAAAATGTCTTTGTCATATCGATCTACAAGTTGCTAATAATTGTAAGATGACATGGTTGATGCTGGTTGATGATCTGATGATACTGAGATGAAACTCAAGCAGACTGGAGAAGATTGATGGAATGTTTCATTTGTTGGTGTAATTTAAATTTATTTTGTCTTATTTATTCATCACGGTTTTATGCCTTCATATTTAATCTCTCTTCCAGCTTTTCTTGTGATTTGCTCCAGACATGAATCTCAGGTAAGTATCAGTCTTATTAAATTTGGTTAATGACGGTCAACTTCTAAATCTTGTCCACTTTGCAGCTTATTTCAACAAAGAACTGCCACAAATAATGAGAAGATCATCTGACAAATGTGTAAAACCACAGTTTTTATTGCATGTTCAGCTAAGACGGCGGAATAAAGCATTATGAACGCTCAACTGACATGTGAGTAAAGACCATGACCTTTATAGTTATTCCTTACAAACAATGATTCAGATATGGCATCACAGATCTCTGATCTGTCTTTTAGTGTGTCAACTCAAGGACATTACGTCAAAGTCAAACATTAAGTCAAACATTTGTGCATTTTTAGGTGAAAAAAAGCATAACTTAACGAGTGAAAGTCTGATGTTGTCATTTTGTCACTATGCTTGAGGAAACAAAGTTGCTGACTTGCTTACAATTGAAAATATTTAAGGGCAATTCATAATGTAGGAAATCAGTGTTCCTGACTATTTTCATTGACTGAAAGAATTACATGACACAAAATGCAATATTTCTTATTCTATTGTAGTTACACTTGTGCATTTTGCACCCAGAATTACAAAAGCGATTGATTTTGTATTGAATATTCTAAACCTAAAACTGATTTAATTCCTTTCATGGCGTACATGCAGCCGATTGAAGGAACATGTTACATGCAATGCTGGTAAACAAACATTTCCAGCGAATATTAAGCAATCTGACACAGTTCATATTTTACTTACACCCTCAGACAACGCTTAACACAACAAGCATTGATTGTAACAAACCATTACAATTTTTTTTTACTGTGTCAACTCAAAAGACGTTATGTCAATGTTAACCATTAGGTCAAACCTTTGTGCACTTTTAGGTGAAAAAAGCATAACTTAACGAGTGAAAGTCTGTGGTTGTCATTTTTCACTGTATGCTAAATGACACAGAGTTGCTAACTTGCTTACAACTGAAAATATTTAAAGGACGGCATTTAATCTAAAAAGGCAATTCATGATGTAAGAATGTACCTGACTAATTTCATTGAATGAAAGAATTATATGACACAAAATGCAATATTTCTTATTCTGTTGCAGTTACACTTGTGAATTTAGCACCCAGAAATACAAAACTGCTTCATTTTGTACAGAACATTCTAAACAATTCCTTTCTTGGTGTACCTGCAGCCTGCTGGAGAAACCGTTATGTGCAGTTCTGGTAAACAAACATTTCCAGCGAACATCAGATACATATCTGATACATGCACAGTTCATATTTTATTAACCCCCCCTTAGAAAACACTTACGCAATAATCATTGATTCTAACGAACCATTACAAATCTTGGCAAATAGAGTCATTTCTCACAGTCAGACCACCTGATATTATTTTTTATTTTTTTCATGCTGGCATAACAGCCCATTAATGCATAGTACATTACTACTATTTTCCTTAATGATGTCACTTTGTGTGTGTGCGATTCTTTTTTACTCAATTCTTTAATGCATGTGTTCATTACTATTAAATGATCAGGAGACTATAGAATCATGACATGCAGTTTATAACTGTTTGTTTATAGATATATATTATCTTTCCACAGAGTTCTGTCAACTCTGACTGCCTTTACAGTTGCTTTAAATAAGAATTTATTTTATGGCAAAAATAATGTGAGCTATAAAGTGTGTGGGTGTGTGAGTATGTGCTTGTTTATGCCACATTGCAGGGACCAAATGTCCCCACAAGGACAGTAAAACCTGAAATTTTGACACAAGGGAAATAAATGATTTGTGTAACAATGCAAACAGGTTTTCTGTAAGGGGTAGGTTTAGGGTTAGGGTTGGGTTACGTGGATGGAATATATTGTTTGGTCAGTATATAAGTAATAGAAGTCTATGGAAAGTCCCCAGAATTTACAGAAACAAACGTGTATGTGTGTGTGAGTGTGTGTGTCGATTTAGGTGAAATCAGAGGTCAAAATAAATTAAATAAATTTAGAATAACTAGAGCAAACACATATTTTTGATATAACAGTAAATAGATTTAGTTCATGCTTTGACATGACTATTCTGAAGCTAATGTACAAAAAGACTCAACATGCTACTTCTTTTTAGTCTTCAGACTACAGGTAGATAATTGTGAGATATACTTGAAATTGGAAGAAAAAAAGTCAGCTGCGAGATTTAAACTCTCAATTATGAGAAATAAAATCAGAATTGCGAGAAATAACGTCATAGTTATGACCTTATATGTCAGAATTGTGACTTTATTTTAAGAAATTGTTTGTCTTTTTCCGTTTGGACTTTATATTGGGAATTTATGTCTCTCAATTCTGAGAAAAGAAGTCAGAATTGCAGGAAAAGTTAAGAATTGTGAGGTAAAAATGCACAATTACCTTTCCTATCTTTACAATCTTTAAAAACAGGGTCAAACCTAATCAATGTCATTCCTGTTACCCACGTCAAACCTGTTACTCTAAAAAGTAACAGGTTTGATGATTTCAAGCAAATTTGCTAATTGCTAGCTAATAGTCAAGTTCACAAAAGCACATATTGTACACTTTGAAAGGATTTTTTACTTGTAGATATTGATTATACTAATGTAAGAAATAATTGTTTAAATTTACATTTAAAAAATGGTAACAGGATTGACATTGCATGATGGGCGACACATAAATGCCAGAATTAAAGAAATATTTTTTTATGTATTTAATTTTGATTTATTTTAATTTGTGCTTTACCATCTAATGCAAGATTTAATTACAGCTTTACCATCTAATTATAGATTTAAAAAAAAAAAAAAACAGCATACATTTGAGAGACATGTTCTTAACTGTGACATAAATAACAAATGCATAAATGCACATGCAGGGTTTCTGCACCTTTAATCTCTTCTGAATTTTATCATGTTGTATTAACTCTTCCACAATCTCATATATCTACTGTTTGCCATTCACTGCTCATCTGCTGAAGCTCCTTCTGCACCTGTACTTTTTCCACACTCATTTTGCACTGAGGTGAAGTTGGATTGTGCCCCTGAAAAATCTCCTATTTGTTGTGGTCATTAAAAATCAAATTTACATTTGAATGAACAAAATTCATGTCAAGAAGAGAGAGAGAGAAACGGCAAAGCGGGATGGCCAAGCTAGGTCAGTGGTGGCCACTGCGACCCCCCTAGTGCGGTCCCTGAATTCATGACAAACTTACTGATACATATTTTGTATCAATGGCAAATAAAGAAATATTCTCTGGCAGGAGTTTGGGTTGGCCAAAGTGGGTAGTACTGATGAAGACCGTTTAAGCACGATCTGTCTGAACATGTCATCACACAAAAAGCTTTTCTCTTGAAGTTCGTGTGAGAAGTAAAATAAACAAATAACTGTTTGTGTGAGAAAAAGCCCAGATTAGTCAAGTATCGTTATTTATGGTTAGGTGTCATAAACATCTCACCACAGGTGTTCAACAAATTCAGGACCATTTTGGTTCTACAAAACATTGCAAATTAGAGTTTAAACACAACAGTTTACACCAGTGCAGTGTTTCAAAGGTTACAATGCCAAATATGTACAGTTGCAATCACAATTATTTAACCCCCTTTGTCCTTTACAAATACAAGTTTTTCTGGAGATCAGGACTTTATAAAACTTGCATATGTAACGGATTACTGGCATATTAAAAGTAATAATGTCAATATATAATGTAATATTTTTGAGTTCTAGGCTCATAATTATTCAACCCCTTTTCAGCATTGCTGTTTTTAGTTAATTATTTGAATGGTGGGGAACAAAATAGTCTTAAAACACAATTAAACCTTTAGAAACTCTATTAGAAAACAGAATTAGCTTGATCTACATACAGTTAGCCTATTCATGTACTGAAGTTTGAGTAGCAAATATGGCAAAGTCAACAGAGCTCTCACAAAAGCTATAGAGGAAAAATAATTTTATTACTTTAGAAAATCTAAGGCGATATGAAGATTTCCAAGACATTAAAATTTCCTAGAGACACAGCTGGCAGCCTTATTCCTTAGAATAAAATGTGTTGTACCAGAAAACCTATCAGGGTGTTGAAGAAAAAAGCACAATATTATACAATGTTTGATCAGAACAACTGAGGAAAAACCTGCAATATACAGCCAAAGACTTGCAAGGTGACCTGCCAAAAGGAGGAAAAACATTTCAATGCAGTGTATAAGAAGAACAGCAGACAAGTTTGGCCTTCATGTTGAGGTTTCTTGCTGAATGCCACTCTTGACCAAGAAGAGCAAAATGGGCAACTGGAACATGCTAAAATTCATTTGGATAGAACTGTGGAGTGATGGAAGAATGTTTTATGGAGTGATGTGACCAAATTTGAACTTTTTGGACCCATGGATCAGCGGTATTTCTGGTGCAAAAAAGGAAAAACTGATGAGCAGAAGAACACCATCTCCTGTTACAGTCCTGTTATGGGGTTGTTTTACCGTAGCAGGAAGTGGAAATCATGACCGTGTGAAGGACATCATAGATTCTTTGAAGTATCAGGTCATTTTGGCAAGAATTGTGATGTCTTTGGTGCAAATACTGAAGCTGATGATCAATGGACTTTCCTACAGGACAATCATCCCAAAGTAAACATCCAAATCTACTTATGCTTGGTTCAGGGATCAGTCATAGAATGTACCTGAGTGGCCTGTTCAGTCTCCAGATTTAATTCTCATTGAAAATATTTGGTTGAATTTGACAAAAGTAGTGGCATAGTCAGGTAAGGAATTGTTCTATGACATGTATGCATGAGTTCACATACACCACCAGAATTCAATTTTAGTCTGCTATGGGTAACACTAATGCTTTATCAGGACAGGACCGACCTGTTTATTGTCATTGTATTTTTTATTTTTTTCTTGTGAAATGACACTTTGAGAAGCAGCATTGACAGATTCATTACAGATGTGTCAAACCACTTGGATTAACAGCCTCAAAATTCCTATTAACTTTTCAAACAATAAAGAACATTGATGGCCAGAATCTGATATGACAAAAAGTGTGTTGTGATTAAAAACTGACAAACTGGTTCTGTACAGGATTGAGACACACAGAGCAGATCCTGAGCCAAACGGTGTTCTGCAAACCTCTTTAAACGCACAGAGACCTATAGTGAAAAACAGTAGTTGAAGCATGTGGACTTTTTAACCCCTTTTAATCATGATTTTTTTCACTTACTTTTAAGCGGTGCTACAATGTGCCTAATCAAGTTTGCAAATGCTTTCAGATGGAGAGTAGGGGAGCACAGGGCACAAACTAAGGCAGGGTTAATTATGTATTTCCACACATGCTAGCATAATAAAATGTACAGTATTTACTTGTTGCCGTATTAACACTATATAGAGAAAAAAGTGTGCCAAAATTCTAAAATCTTTTCAAGATATCACTAAATATTTATTTTGCTATAGCAAAAGTAAAAAAGTAATTTTTTCATCTCAGTTTTTAGAATTAACTTAAAATTAGACAAATCTGCTATTGTTTTAATCTCCATTCATCTCCATAACCAATACCTGTAATACTGAACACACAATCCACACACAACCTCTCATCCATAAAATCTGCTTCAGAAAACTGACACTAAACAGAATTCACTCCGCTTCAGTTTGAAAATCTTTAAAAGATCACTAAAAGGCAATTTGTGACATAAGAAATCATTACTTTACAATGGGGTGAAAAGTGTACCTAGTCAATTTTATTCACTGAAAGAATTACATAATACAAAATGCCATATATTTTTTCTTCTGTTATACAGTTACACGTGCATATTGCACACACTGAGACAAAAGCACTTCATTTTGTGCAGAACATTGTAAACCTGTTTTAAAACTTTCAATTCAGTCGACCTCATACACATGAGGCTAAATGTACCAATTATTTCAAGGGCACAAAACACCAAAATCTTTTACTATAGAACAAAAAAGACCAATATATAAATCACATATAAAATAACATTGAAAACCTGCCCTCAATTATTTGTTATTATTTAAAAAAATAAAGGTTGGCCCATTACAGTTACATCATTATATATCATATATACATGTCTTTACTTGACCTAATATTAATTATTGTTGCCACATTTGTGCCAGCACTTCCCACAATTCTTCAGGTCACATGATCTTAACTTTAAAAGTGCTGTATGTCGTTCCTGTAGTCAGACTGATTGTTAACACTTAAGCTTCTCTGCACTGATCATCAGCACACTGCAGTAATGTCAGAAACTGAACTGGACAGAAACACACTTGGAGGCTGGAGCACAGTAAACCCGGTCACTCTAGAGGTGATAAAGATTTGCTTTGAGGTACGAGATACAAAATCACTGATATATTAAACACACTGTTGTTATGGGGTAGTAACCTGTTGTCTGTTTTGGTGCTGTAATATTCTTTGTTATAAAATTAATTGTTTGTTGTTGTTGTTTTTTTAGTTTTCACTTAAATTCACAGTTTTTTTTATGTCCATGTTCCACTATATGAATGATATGTGTAACTGCCTGCTTTATGCAGTAAATTCAGATTTAATGATATACAGATGAATGATCACTCTTAACTCGTCAAAATGGGTGTCCAATATTCAAAACATGTCTAAAATGCATTTTTATGGATAAAAGAAAAAAATAGTTTACTAATGTAGTTAACTTCATTAACTGTTAACAAATAGTCTTTATTGTAATGTGTTACCATAATAGCAGTGCTTATCTGTTTATTTAGGTGAAGCAACTGATTCAGAAGAGGGTTGAAAAGGAAAATGATTTAATGATCTACAATCCTTTGCTCTATGCTTCTCAGATTGTGAATGGGACCAACTATGTGGTCAAGGTAAGTGAGTGTTTTTGTTTGTGTTTTTATGCATTGTGAGATTGTGAATTCATCACTGAAAGTCAAGGCACAATTTGTATATGACTGTATATCAACTAGCCAACTGTGGTGGTATGATGTGTCAAGTAACTTGTCCGTCCTCTAAGTTACAATGCATCAAGTCAGGCTTCTTTTCTCAACTTTAAGAACCTTTTACTCAACATTTCTCAACTTGGTCTATATTAAAGTTGCTTTGTCTCTGTCAGGTGTTGCTTAGTTTGGATGGACTGTGTGTTCACATGAAGATATATCAGTCTCTTGACTGTGATGGAGCGAAGCTGAGTTTGATTGAAATCCAGTTCCCAAAAACCTTTGATGACCCACTGATCCCCTTCTGAAGAGTTAGTCTTTATCTAATAACAGACACATTCAATGAGCTGCCATACTGAGAACTGCTGAAATCAATTCATTCCTCAATATTAAACTCTGTATTCACACTCTCCAGTGTCAGTTTGTTTACTGTAAATGTGAACAATATCAAACTCACTTCACAAATTTAGATAAGGGTCTGGCTGCAGACATGCATTGCATTTTCAGACCTGCACTCTCAAACACCTTCACTTCCGTCTGACTTCACTTGCAGTCTTTTTTATTTTTATTTTTATTTTTGTTTTATTTTCTTTTCTTTTCTTTTTTTTTTTAATTGAATCTCTCAACATTTTACAACCGTAGCCAGGTGGTAAAGACAAGGAAAAAGAAACTAAATTACAATGTCACTTGCAATGACCTCTTGCACTCTCTGCTACCTCACTTGCAGTCCATGCAAATCGTGCATGTTTCCTATGGAGACAAGACGTTTGGTGGTTAAACGATTAAAACTAATTTAATAGCAGAACGTACAGGGTCCTGCAAGTCAACTGTAGGAGATAAAAACAAGAGCCGCAAAACCGTGGCCACAGAACAGCTGAATATGAACGCAATGCACAAAGTCTCTCATTTTCCTCCATAGAAAACCATTAACACTTAATATGGCTTAGATAGAATAAGTGCAATTGAAAATCAATTTGATACATAGTTTATTAATTTAATGTGTTTCAAGGCAAGCATATGGCCGTGAATACAATGTGCAAACTTTCACTTTTATACCTACTTGGCCAACAAACGCTTAATGTGGCAAAACGAACTAAAATGATAAAGACCAAATTCAGTATAAACCTTATTGTTGACAAACTATATACCAGCAGATATGAACGTGCAATAAGAAATGCATTAAGTGATATTAATGCGTGTTCAGTCTTTCTGCAAAGCTCACTTAATTTATCAGGATTTAGTTTCAATTTTGTCTAGCTCCATGTTTAATCTGACTCCAATTTCAAGTAATCATTAAATTTACACTGTATTTCTAATCAAAAGCTGGTCACAAACATAAACTGTAAATTAATTTAGATATTTGGTCATTCCTGACATACCACACTTTCAATTATTCTTTCATCAGGGACCCGATGCTGCATTTATGTCTGAAGTTCATTTTACGTGGATCATACGATCACAAATTCACCAGTCTGATTTTCGTCAGAGGATATAGGTTGACTAAACACTTAAAATCTGCTGCCTACTGCTTGTTTTGGATAAAAAGTATAGTTAACTTAGTCATTTCCCATACAATTTGCTGAATCAGTGATAAACAGGAACCAAAAGATCACACAATGATATGCCTACTGCTCCATTCATCTGGGTGTCTTCAGTTTGTATATCCTGGCCATAGATTTGTGGTAAAGTCAACCACCACATGATCTACTAGTCATAATGATTTCAGAAGAAATCAGAATAAATCAAATATAAAATTTTATTTGTCAGGTAAAAAGTATCATGTCAATTACATAATTACACCATTTATCAAATGCTAAAACACTACAACCAGGCTTTTGAACGAAAATTTTAAAACCATAATGCTATTTTTTAAAAAGCACACCCATTTCCCTAAACTACAAACACTATTCCCCTGCTTTAACACGAGTCAGATTTGGTGAACTGTTACTGCAAATCTCTACACACAAATCCCTAAATGGCCAAAGTCAGCTTATGTTTTTTACTCAGTCACTTTGGTGCATTTCTCAGATCAGAAATTTAAATTCTCAAAACTACTTGTTCAGCCTCCACACCATCTAGTCACTTGGGCACATCATAAAATAGTTCTCATTCTTTTGAACAAGTTGAGCTTGCTTTGGTAGATTCATGCAACTGGTTATGTACATTATCAGCTGCTATTGTCATGTTACTCAAAATGTATTATATATATTATATAATGTATTATATAGTTCTATGTGCAATAGTCTTACCCCTCGAAACATGAGATCATGAGCTCATCGTCTAAATAATTAAATGCACTTTTTTTATCTAGATGTCATAAACTGTCAATCATATTTTCTACACATTTCTATTAGACTTTTTGTAAATTTGCCATGAATTGTTCAAGTGAATCTTGACTTTCACTAATGAAGAGAATATAGATCATCCAATGATAAAGCAGTTCTCTGAAATAGCTCAAAGGTAGTCAACAACCTTCAACTGGAAAACATATAGACAGAGGACAACACAAGTGTTACAAATTGACAGTGGACTTTCCTTTTCTTTTCTTTTTTTTTTGCCTTTGTGCCCATATTTCTTTTTATTTTCTATTTCATGACAATGTAATGTGTTTTTATTTTATGTGTTTTTATTTTTATTTTTTTGTCAGACCACTAGTAAAAGTGTAACTGTGAATCCTATCCAGGCTTTTTCAGTTAATATCCTGCATACAGTAATGTGTAATTTTGAAGAGAAGGAGAAAAAGGAGGAGGGCGACGACAACGTGGAAGGGAAAGGGCGAGAACACAAGCAGTCTCATATATTTTAGTTGCTGCGTGCCAGGGTTGGATCAGGCATGCAAGAGGATTTTACCCTGATTTTAACTGCCTGGCCGGGACCAATTTAGCCTGTGATGTTCAAGAGGTTCTTTGGCCTGTCCCAAACCAAAAACAGGATGCTGGGCCAGAAAAATATTTTTTGTTGTTGTTTGCTGTTTTGTTCTGTACTCTACATTACATTAAATTAAGGAATAAAACACTTGCAAATGCATCAATTTGTTGTGTTCATCATGTGAAAAGATTTTTGTTTCTCAGGCAACCGCAAGCAACAATTATTACCAGTAAAACGGTGTTGTAGTGTGTGTATTTTTGAGGGTTTGTGTGTCATATCTGAGAGCAAAGATTGTTTTTTCAGTAAGATTGAATTGTTTTGAGTGGAGAGCATCATTTTGACCTGAATATATGACTTTGGGGAATTGAGGGAACACCCCTTATGAGCAGAACACAATACTTCAAAAGTTTATAATTGACTGCAGTAAAACTGAGGCAATTTTACCAACCGCACAGAGACCTTTATTCTGGAATACATTTCTGGAAGACTGAATAACAAGTTCGGAGAAAGACAAACACAAAGTGATTTTGTTTTGTTCATTAGTATATATATATATATATATTTTTTTTTTTAAGTGGACAAAAAGTTGTTGCAATGTTTTTTTTTTTTGTTTGAAGGGCAGTTTGAACAGAGCAGTTTTTTTTTTTTTTTTTTTTTTAAATCTGATCAATTGGAAAATAATCATCCAATTATTTATTATTTATATTAATTGCAGCTCTGTGAATTTTAGTAGGGTCATGTCTTACAAAAGCACAAGGGCCTTATGTAAACCAGCTGCCAAATTATTTTGTGGAGAGGACAGGAGCTGCATGGTGTCAAGTCAAGTCACCTTTATTTATATACCGCCTTTAACAATACAGAATTGTGACAAGGCGGCTGTACAGTATTAAATAGGAAACAGTACATCAACAATGCCAAAGGCAACAGTAAACACTCACATTTTAGGTAAAGGTAGTTAATCAAAAACAATAAAATAAAATGCAATATTGTGTTAAGAGAAAGTGTCCCCAACTAAGCAAGCCAGAGGCGACAGCGGCAAGGAACCAAAACTCCATCGGTGACAAATGGAGAAAAAAAAACCTTGGGAGAAACCAGGCTCAGTCGGGGAGCCAGTTCTCCTCTGGCCAATGTTCCCGTGGTCTAGTGCCGACAGCCGACTTTACGTTTACGACTTTACGACAGCCGACTTTACGCCGAATTTACGTTACCCTATAATGATGCAAATCCACCCAGTAGATGGTATTTTCCTTTTTTTTCTTGCTACTGTATTATCCATATTGAAGTAGTATTTATGGGCGCAGTGCTGCTTTGCATTGTTTACAGCGGTAACCAAGGAAACACTACTTTTCCATAAGCACCACCTGCTGTCAGAGAGTGAATTTGCACTCTTAATCAACCAGTGTGCTATTCTCCTGCAGGTATTTTTTATGTAGCATAATTTCACAAAGATAAAGTTAGAACATTTTGTTTTTGCTTCAGATTTTGATATTGGATCAGAAACTGATCATGTATGTAGAATCATTCTTTGGATTGTAGGGCTGGACAATATGGCCAAAAATGTCTTAATTTTGGTCAATACGACCTTATTAATATTAATATATTAACTAATCTACAGTATAATATAGGCTGATTGTTCTTATAGATTAAAAGAAAAGTGATTCAGCCAGGATAAATATGAAAAGTGCTCAGAGTTGCTACAGACAACACTAAAACAGTGAGCAACAACAAAAACATGCTGCTGGAGACGGGGTTATTGAAAATACCAAATTTATTCTCTGCCAGTAAGAGGTGCTTTAGGAGTGGCAGAAACATCAGTTTCCCCAGTAACCCTTGTACACAAAGCAGCACTGAACTCATGAACACTACTTTATCAGATAAAATGCCATCAAAATATTTTCTAAAGACAGTCAGTTCCCTTCAAAGATACATTTAAAACAACCACATTTAGATTTTGAAACATGTACTTTTGTACATGTAATTTTCTGCAGTACTGGTAGTACCAAGTACAGACTTAGTTCAGTAATTGCTGATAGGCAACTGCTTTCAAACACTACTGTGAATATTTATGGCACTTTCGATGAACAGTGATATGTAATGGCCAATCAGAGGTGTTTAAGTTAGTCAGAATCCACTAATTTTTCACTTGACCCTTTTAAAGCAACGCTAAATTAAAATATTTAAAGGATTTTAAATATTTTTCTTTAATATTATTAGCATAAATAATGAAATGATTTAATTTATTTTTATTTTCAAATAGGTAAATAAAAATAATTTAATACTTCCAATATAATTAGTTTATTTTGCTATGGTACTGAAATTGGTTCTGAAAATCATTTGTTGTAATAATAATTAACAACTCATATTAAAGCGCTGATTTTATAGTTAAGTAGTGGCCAATAACTTTATGTTTTTAAAGACTTTTGGAGAAAGGAATATATTACTTTTTTCCCACTGTAAATAAAATATAAATGTCCTGGAAATGTCCTTGAAAAGTCCTGGAAAATGATCACTGAAAAAGAGTGGGAACCCTGTTTGTTGTTTAATGTAATAATGAGCATGGCAGTCATCATTTACTCCCAACATCTGAGATGCAGAAAACGCAGTGGATTTTTTATGAATCTTTGCAAATAACCTTTCCTAATAATTTGCTAGTTAGTAAGTTCAGGAACTGCTTTGTTTTCCTTCAAGCTTATAATTTGGCAGGATAAGAACTTCAGTACTGGACTGATACAATCACCATCTGGTCTTTCACTGATCAGTTCTTCATTCTTGAGACCTAAGTGTGAATGATCACTCACTACCTCAGACTGACCATGGTTTTGTTTTGTGCTGAGATTGTATTTTTGTTGTATTTGCTGATTTATGAATCATAAATATGATTTGTAAATTCTTTAAATATTGCTTTATTGGGTTGCAGGGTTCCAATGTCATTTATTTTGTTTGTTATTTTCTTTGTCTGTTTAAAGCGTTAGCTAGTTAGGGAAGATACATTTTTCTTTTCTTTTCTTTTGATGTGGTTAGAAAGAGGTGGTTGAGATTGGGATTTTGTTTATTGTGTTGGCCTTGTCAGAACCTGAAGTTTGCCCTGTCTGTTTTCTGTTTATATAATATGAATCATGTGTTACATTACACTAAAGAAATGGTACTTTGCATCGGAGCATTAAAAGTGCCCAGCAAACACAGAATGTTCCCCTAATATCCCCCTATTTTTTTTGGGAACCAAATGAGAACATTCTAAGAACATTCCCTGTAGGTTCTCTTTTTAATAACCTATAAAGAATGTTCCCAGAACGTTCCCTGCAGGTTATTTTTTGGTTTTATTTTTAGGTTTAATTTTGTAACCTAAAAAGAACTTTCCCAGAACATTCCTTGCAGGTTATTTTTAGGTTTTATTTTTATAACCTACATAGAACTTTCCCTGCAGGTTATTTTTAGGTTTAATTTTATTACCTAAAAAGACTCTTCCCTTTACTTTAGTCGTCATATCCATGTAAACTAATTAAAACTTTGCAGATGTTTCTGATTATTCTAATGCTGAAATATATAATTTTTTCATCATACACAAACTATTTTTTGCAGAATTTCATGTCTAAAATAAGCATTTAATAAAGTGTAGTCATCATATCATATCATAAGCACTGGGTTTGTTTGTATATTTTTTTACTGCGTGCCTCTGTTCTGCATGCGCTTCTCCAGCATGCGTTTAATCCTGTCTTCCACAGAAAGCGGTGCACTCGTATTTAAAAAATAATGGTCGTTTCTTTTACTGACTGACTAACATTCATTGATTGATCTCTTTGATGAATAATTACTTATAATTAATATATATAAGAGAGTAAATATTGTGATTTCAGGGAAATTTGACACGTCTAATTGAAGAGAACATGATGTTAATGGAGAAGATTTTGTGTACCTGGAGTAGGCCCTCATTCCCAGGGGGCACGGCTCACCTTGGGACTGGTACGCCAAGGTGATGGCATCCACCACCCAGTGTCTGAAGCTTTGTGTGCATTCCACGTAAATGCGCAAGGCACAGACAGGACACAACAATGCAAAGGCCAGGTCTCCCCCTTTGGGGGCAGCGCTTGCAGGTTCACCACCTGATCTCAAAAAGGAGTGGTGGGAACCTTGGGCACATAACCAGGCCCGGGTCTCAAAATAACATGAGGATCAGCCACACCGAACTCTAGGCATGATTCGTTGACTGAGAATGTGTGCAGGTCCCCCACCATCTTAATGGAAGTGAGCAAAATCTTGAAACAGATATTTTAGCTCAACTGAATCAAGTGGCTTAAAGGGATCCCTCTGTAATCCCAAGAGAACTATGAAGAGATCACAAGAAGGAATGAGTTCCTACAGATTTTTCTTTCAGTTCGATTAATATTAAAATAAAGTGATGCGTGATTAAGACACTCAGCGCTCTGATGCTGATGTTGTTGGTTCACAAAATCAATTGTCAATTAAACATACTAACATTTAAAAAAAAAAAAAACTATTTTATGAATTATGAATATGTTGGCTACCATAAGCTATAAATAAAGACTTTAGGTGACACTGGTCAAAAGTCTATCATAAACGCAAAAATGATTGTGTGGTTGGGGGTGTATTGGGGATTATTTCCCCACCAATGTCAAAAGCAAACCTATCCCTTATCACTTTGCAATAATAAAAATAACAGTGGCATCATGCAGATAATTCTTGTGTTTATTATAGTGCAACAAAGCCGTGTTTAAATGCTGATCTTATATAGGCCTTTTTTTTTGATAAACCAGACTGCCAGTAAGCGCACTGCTTTTGATGCACCGATGATAATAGCACCATTTATATTTTCAACCTCACATAACAATTATTAATGGAACAACAACGGGGTCATATGATGTTGCTAAAAAGAACAAGAAAAATAACATTATTTTGAGTATTTGGTGTAATGCAATGTGTTTATGTGGTTTAAAGTTCAAAATGCATTTTGAACTTTTCTGAAATGCATTTTTACAAAGCTCATCGTTCTGAAAAACAAGGTGTTCTCTGATTGGCCAGCTATCCGGTGCATTGTGATTGGATTGTGATTACCTCAAGTGTATGTTGGAAATGTTATGACAAAAACAGTAAAACCCATTATAAACAAGGCATTTGTTGCATCCAGTGAGGACATAATAACTACTGATTATAATGACTCATACTGTCTTTTTACGTGTTGTGTTGCGTCGTATTGCGCCTCGGAAACATAACACCATGTCTGAACTTGTGATCGTAGAAACAACAAACAACAAGCACTACTCTACACTGCTCAAAAATCATGTTTAAATAGTCAGTAGCAAATTCTTAAAATGTGAAAACGTACTTACGTTTGGTGGCTGCAACAATACTACAGCCGGTATAAAAAGTTACGCCTTCTTTCTTTGCATATACATTCGGGTGGTGTTATGCAAATCTACAAACACCGTGATGTAGATATGTGGGGGCGTGTTTGAACGAGCCATTTTAGGAAGGTGTGGCTGAGTCTTAACTTTTATAATAAATATCTTTTTGGGTTTGAGACTTTAAATGGTCATGAAACCCCTGTTTCAGCACTGGTTAGTTCTCACCACAGTTTTGAAAAATGCTGCAAAAGTGGGCGTGGTGCGCTGCAGAGCAGAGGGGGAAGAGGGGAGAGAGTCAACTTCAGATTCAGACTGTTTAGACAGTTTCATTTTGCTCCCATTGAGTTACCAAAACACAAATAAATGCAAAGGCATTTGCACTCTGCATCGAAAACATATATATGAACATGCTGTTGCACCTTTATTAACTTTTAAGGCTCATTTTGCAGCATTTATAATCCTTTAGATGGGTTGCGTCAAGGAGCTGTAAAAAAACGCTATTACACTCACTGACATTATATGAATGAATCGCGTTTACAAAGCAATCTCTCTCGATCCATGAATGTTTCTCTCAGTTAATATACACAATCTCACAGCCTAATGCGTCTGTCATACCAAATCAACACAGGCTGTCATGAATAATTAGGCAAAGCGTCTTCTCATAGGATAAGAAAACGACGCCTTATTAATAATTATGAGACACCAGCACATCATCGATGTACTATAGTCTGTTGCCATGTCACAAACTGACGTCAGCAAAATGTAGATTTTAAACCCAGAAGATGAAAATAGCGCAAAAAGCTCAAAATTAACCAGTTTTCTCCAACAATTAAAATTAACAGATACTAACATTGTCATCTATGATGTGGAACACAAACACCTTAGCTAAAATCTCAGAAAAAGTAGCCCAGGGTTTCATGAACCTTTAAGCTTTGCAACTTTACAGATCTTTTTTATGCATAAACAGCATATAAGACTCCAAAGACAAAGGAAAAAGCACCCATAGCGCGAGTAGAATGAGTCTTGACCCCCAAGGGAGAGGGGAGGTCAGAGGACTCGTAAGCAGTAGAAATGGCATCTACAATCCATCTACTAAGAGTTTCTTTAGAAGCTGGAAACCCCTTTTTAGGGGGGCCATAACAAACGAACAACTGTTCTGATTTACGCCACAGGGCAGCTCTGTGGACGTAGGCATCCAGGGCACGTACAGGACACATACAATTTTGCTTCTGCTGGTCGGGCTCCCGAAAGGGAGGAGGACAGAAAGCCTGGAGCACGACCGGCTGTGGTGCATTAGTGGGGACCTTAGGAACATACCCCGGCCTGGGGTAAAGGAAGGCTTTGATCATGCCAGGAGCAAACTCTAGATGTGAAGGGGCCACCGAAAGGGCCTGAAGGTCCCCAACCCGCTTGAGGGAGGTAAGTGCTAGCAGTAGCGCTGTCTTAATAGTGAGAAATCGAGCCGGTATGTCTTCTATTGGCTCGAAAGGAGGTTTACAGAGAACCTCAAGCACCACAGCCAGGTCCCAAGTAGGGACATGGGGTCGTGTCAGAGGCCTCAGCCTCAGCACACCGCGGAGGAAACGTATGACCAGGGGGTTTTTACCCACTGGCATGCCACCAAGAGGGGCGTGGTAGGCCGAGATTGCCGCCACGTAGACCTTCAGGGTGGAGTGGGCTAACCCTGTGGAGAAACGGGCCTTCAAAAAACTCCAGTACTGTACCAACTGGGCAGTTAGCTGGGTCTTGCTGGCGTTCTCCACACCATGAAGTAAAAAGTTTCCACTTCAGGGCATACAGTTTCCTCGTAGAGGGAGCTCTGGATTGGACGATGGTCTCAACAACCTCAGTTGAGGGACCGGAAGCTACGAGTTGTGCCCCCTCAGGGGCCACACCCACAGCTTCCACAGCTCCGGGCGGGGGTGAAGGATGGTGCCCCCCGCCTGTGAGAGGAGGTCCCTCCTGACGGGAAT
>NW_026128275.1:104441-116279 GCF_022985175.1 Labeo rohita
TGCAGCGTTTATAATCCTTTAGATGGGTTTCGTCAAGGAGCTGTACAAAAACGCTATTACACTCACTGACATTATATGAATGAATCGCGTTTACAATCTCTCTCGATCTATGAATGTTTCTCTCAGTTAATATACGCAATCTCACAGCCTAAAGCGTCTGTCATACCAAGTCAACACAGGCTGTCATGAATAATTAGGCAAAGCGGCTTCTTATAGGATAAGAAAACACCGCCTTATTAATAATTATGAGACACCAGCACGTCATCAATGTACAACCCCTGGCAAAAAGTATGGAATCACCCCTCTCAGAAGATGTTCATTCAAATGTTTAATTGTGTAGAAAAAAAACAAGCACATATATGCCACAAAACAATTTTCACTCAACAATCCAAACTTCTGGCTGTATAAAACACTTTTTTAAAAAAACAAAGAAAGATAAGTATAGTCAATTACAACTGTTTTTACAGAACACACAGAGGAAAAAAAAAAGGCATTTCTAAAACAAACACCTGTATCTGATTACAACTGCTAATTAGTCTGCAGTTAAAAAAGAGTGCGTGCACACATCAGTGATGTGTTGAACCAAGATGATTGACATAACTCATGGCTCCAACACAAGAGATGTTAGTTGAAACAAAGGAGAGGATTATCAAATTCTTGAAGAAGGTAAATCTTCATGGAATGTTGCAAAAGATGTTGGTTGTTCCCAGTCAGCTGTGTCTAAAATCTGCACCAAGTACAAATCAAATGGAAAGGTTGTAAAAGGGAAGCGTACTGGTAGACCAAGAAAGACATCAAAGCGTCAAGACAGAAAAATTAAAGCAATATGCCTTGAAAACAGAAAATGCACAACAAAACAAATGAGGAACATATGGGCAGAAAGTGGAGTCAATGTCTGTGACCGGACTGTAAGAAATCGCCTAGAAGAAATGGGATTTACATACAGAAAAGCCAAACAAAAACCATCATTAACATCTAAACAGAAAAAACAAGGTTTCAGTGGGCTTAAGAAAGACAATCTTGGACTGTGGATGACTGGATGAGAGTTATATTCAGTGATGAATCACGAATCTGCATTGGGCAGGGTGATGATGCTGGAACTTTTGTTTGGTGCCGTTCCAATGAAATTTATAAAGACAACTGCTTGAAGAAAACATGCAAATTTCGACGATCATTAATGATATGGGGTTGTATGTCAGGTAAAGGTATGGGAGAGATGACAGTCATTACATCTCATATAAATGAACAAGTTTATGTTGAGATTTTGGACACTTTCCTTATTCCATCCATTGAAAGTATGTTTGGTGATCGTAGCATCATTTTTCAGGATGATAATGCATCGTGCCATAGGGCAAAATCTGTGAAAACATTCCTACAGGAAAGACATATAATGTCAATGGCATGGCCTGCAAATAGTCCGGACCTCAATCCAATTGAAAATCTGTGGTGGAAATTAAAGAAAATGGTCCATGACAAGGTTCCAACCTGCAAAGCTGATCTGGCAACTGCAATAAGACAAAGTCTTTACTGTTTGTCATTAGTTAAATCCATGCCTCAGAGAATTCAAGCTGTTATAAAAGCCAGAGATGGTGCAACAAAGTACTAGTAGTGTTTTTATTTGGTGATTCCATATAATTTTCCTCAGATTTGTGTGATTCCATATTTTTTTTCCTCTGTGTGATCTGTAAAAATGGTTGTAATTGACTATTGTTATCTTTCTTTGTTTTTTAAAAAAGGTGTTTTATACAGCCAGAAGTTTGGATTGTTGAGTGAAAATTGTTTTGTGGCATATATGTGCTTGTTTTTTTTTTCTACACAATTAAACATTTGAATGAACATCTTCTGAGAGGGGTGATTCCATAGCCATGTCCACCAGCATATAACACTCCAAAGACAAAGGAAAACAAGAAACTCCATCATATGACCCCTTTAAATGTTAAAACTAACATTGTAATATGTTCAACATGTTATATTTATACATTTTATTTAAAGCAAGTTGTAATGATTTGAAAAGGCCAAATTGATCAAATGTGATCAACTCAGCTGTCCATCACTATCCGCATGGTCATCAAAAAAAAAAAAAAAAAAAAAAAAAAAAAAAAGAATTTAACAAAAGAAATTAAACTTTTCTCTAAATTAATTAATAATGAAACAATAAGAAATATAACTTTGCAGTTAAAAACAAAACTCAACAATTTTAATAGCTGCAACATCAGCCTGAGCATCTGGGGTTAGGGCTTAGATTTGAGGCTCTACCTGATTTCTTTGACATTGTTTTCTAATTAAATGACAAATTTCTTAAGTTGTATTGTGTTGTCTAATTATTTTTTTATTTTTTGACATTTTACAGATTCCTCCAATCTCCCACATGCTGAAACTCTGTATACGAAACAGTATTATTATTATTATTATTATTATTATTATTATTATTATTATTTAAAAAATGGCTTTATTATTTATTTAAAATTTTTTTTTTTTTCTTTTAATGATTTTTAAGGATGTTATAATGTTATATTATAATGTTATTGTTGTTTTATTTTGTTTATACCTGTCCCTTTGCACCACCTGGAGGTAGGTTTGTGAACGATTTTATCACACGACTGACTGGCCCTGTGGCGGTGGTACACGTGGCAGTAGTAGTCATTTTGTCTGTCCATCTACTGTACTTAATGAGTGCTGTGTGTGATACAACAATATATGCAACATGACTTATTAAGGTATATACTGTATATATATGAGTGCATGGGTCAGTGCTCAGCATTACTCATTGATGTTCGGTCTTCATATTTTCAGCACAATGTGTAGGTTAATCTAGAATTGGTTCGGAAAGTGAATTATGCATAGGAAAAACTTTAAAGACATTGTTCTAAATGTGGACTTTACGCTATGCAAATCGACCTCATGCCAGAGAGAGGCCATACCATGGCCACCTCTGACAGCATAGGCCACTCAGAATGTTGGATATGAAAGGAACCAACTTGCAGATCCCTCCTCCTCAGGGAAAGATTAAGGCTACGTCTACATTAATCATTTGAAAACTGAGTTTTTATTTTAAAATGCTCTCTGTCCACACTAGCGTTTTCAAGCATTTTCAAAATGTTTCTCATTGTAACGCCAAGCCAGCAGAGGGAGCTCTCACCCTAGGACTGCCTGCACGCTCCCTCTGCTGCTTCTATTGCTACTTCCTGTTTGTCTCTATTTAAAGACTCACCATGTGCTTCATACCTTGCGAAGTATTGCCAGTTTATCCTGCCTTACCGAGCGTTTATATTACTCTGTTGGATTACCTGTTGCTGTCTTGCTTTGTCTTTGGATTATTGAGTTTACGGATTACCCCTGTCGGATTGTTTGCTGGATAGGACTGACTTCTCGGTATTCGACCCACTGCCTGTGTATTCACTCTGCTGCTTGGTTTACGTTTACATTTTTGGACTGCTTTCCTGGTTATTGACCCTCCGCCTGTTTCGACGTGTATGTTTGCTGTTGTACTTCTGCAGTTGGATTCTAACACCGCCTCAGCGTCCTCGTTACAGAATACTTCGCCTCCCATGAATCCAGCGGAAGTTAATAATACACGGCCAACCATGAACCCAGCAGATCGTCTCGTCCGTCTCTGACAAGGGAACCGTTCCATACAGGATTACGTAACTGACTTCTGTGAACTGTGTCACCAGGTAGATTTCAGTGATAGATTTCTTCTGGACATTTTCCGTTTTGGTTTGGACAAAAACATATCACGTATCTTGCCACGCAATACCCCACAATGGACTCTCGAAAGTTACATAGATCTAGCACTCCGATTAAGCAGCTCACCTTTTACTGTCGGGATTGCGGACGAGGGACCCCGCAATCTTGCAGTAGCCACCACACCACAACCAGCTCCCTTCATCTCAAGCAAACCAGAGACCCTTTACATCCCAACCTTCATGTCCGGTATTGTCACCATCACGCCAGAGGCTCCTCAAACCAAGCCTGCTAAGTCAAAGCCTGTTCCAGCCACATCCACCAAGCCTAGGTCTGCTAACGTCATGTCTGCTCACGCCACAAGGGCCTGCTCACGCCAAGCCTGCCGCTCCAGGGCCTGCTCACGCCATGCCTGCCGTTTCAGGGCCTGCTCACGCCACGCCTGCTGCCCCAGAGCCAGTCCACAAGATGGCCGCCATCCCCAAACCTGTTCACAAGATGGCCGCCATTCCAGAGCCAGTCCACAAGATGGCCGCCTTCCCCAAGCCAGTTCACAAGATGGCCGCCATCCCAGAGCCACACCACATGATGGCACACATACTGGACTCACCCCTCATGGCTGTATGGGCAGCTAAAATGGCAGCTACCCCTGATTCCAGTCAAGTTGCAGCTGTGTCAAGTCAAGTCGCAGCTGCGTTTCCTGAGTCAAGTAAAGTCACAGCTGCCACCCCCGAGCCAAGCAAGATTACAGCTACTGTTCCTGTGTCAAGTCAAGCTGGAACTGTGTTTTCTGCGGAGCCAAGTCAAGCTGCAGAGCCAAGTCAAGCTGCAGGTGCATCTTCAGAGTCAGGTCAAGTTGCAGCTGTGTCTCCTGTGTCAAGTCAAGCTACAGCTGCTGCTCCAAAGTCCAAGGCTTCCAGGGTCAAGTCCAGTTCCAGGGTCAAGTCCAGTTCCAGAGCCCGGCCAAGCTACAGAGCCACGTCAAGCTACAGAGTCAAGCAAGGACACCGCTGTTCCCCATGAATCAAGCCAAGTCACAGCTGTTCTCCACGAGTCAAGCCTAGTCACAGCTGTGCCCCACGAGTCAAGTCACGTTACAGATGTTGTTCCTGAGTCAAGCCATGTTGTTCCTGAGTCAAGCCATGTTGTTCCTGAGTCAAGCCATGTTGTTCCTGAGTCAAGCCATGTTGTTCCTGAGTCAAGCCATGTTGTTCCTGAGTCAAGCCATGTTGTTCCTGAGTCAAGCCATGTTGTTCCTGAGTCAAGCCATGTTGTTCCTGAGTCAAGCCATGTTGTTCCTGAGTCAAGCCATGTTGTTCCTGAGTCAAGCCATGTTGTTCCTGAGTCTAGCCATGTTGTTCCTGAGTCAAGCCAAGTTGCAGCAGATCTTCACGAGTCAAGTCAAATTGCTGCTGTCTTCCCTGAGCCAAGTCAAGTTGCGGCTGTCGTCCATGAGCCAAGCCACGGTTGTTCTTCATGAGCCAAGTCAAGTTGCGGCTGTCGTCCAGGAGCCAAGCCAAGCCGCAGTTGATCTTCATGAACCAAGTCAAGCCACGGCAGGCCTCCCCGAGTCAAGTCCGGCCACGGCAGGCCTCCCCGAGTCAAGTCCGGCCACGGCAGGCCCCCCCGAGTCAAGGCAGGAAACTGTTGTCCTACCAAAACCTCACCAGGTCCACCTTCTCAAACCACCTCCCATATCAGCTGACCTCGCAGAGCCCACGCTCCCAAGCCACGCAGAGCCCACGCTCCCAAGCCACGCAGAGCCCACGCTCCCAAGCCACGCAGAGCCCACGCTCCCAAGCCATGCAGAGCCCACTCTCCCAAGCCACGCAGAGCCCACATTCACAAGCCATAAGTCCATATCATCAACGTCCTCAAGGTTAACAGATACTCCACTATCTACTGTGCTGCCTGTAATGGCCGTAGCCGTTTTCAGTGTGTGGGCTGCACACTGTGCTCCAGAAGCCTCGCCTGTCCACGAGTCTACACCAGAGGCCTCTTCTGTCAAAGAGTCTGCGCCAATGCCCCCAGAAGCAGCAGCTCCGGCTGCAGAACCTCCTAAAGGGGCGGCGTTTCCCCAAGGACTCTCTGCCCGTCCTGTCACGGCCATGAAGGCCATTCATGACTTCCCTGCCTCACCTGCCCAAGCATCTGCGCCCATGCCCCCAGAGGTGTCAGCACATGCTGTAGATCCTCCTATGGGGGTGGCGTCCCAGGATGAACTCTCTGCCCGCCAGGTCGCAATCAAGAAGACCCATATGAAACTCTCTGCCTGTCATGCCACGGCCAAAGAGATCATTCACGTACACACCGCTCTGCTACGCATGTCATTTGTCTCACCCTAGGACTGCCTGCACACTCCCTCTGCTGCTTCTACTGCTACTTCCTGTTTGTCACTATTTAAAGACTGACCATGTGCTTCATACCTTGCGAAGTATTGCCAGTTTATCCTGCCTTACCGAGCGTTTATATTAGCAGCAGTATAAAAAAGTGAATAGCACATAACAACCACAATTACCGGTATAAACATGGATATCTATTGGTACAATTTGTGTCACATGACTAAACATGTGTCATCGTTTTCAAAAGGCTCCGTTTTCACAGTCCACACTGCAAGGCGAAAATGGCGTTTTCAAATTCATCCACTTTGGAGAGCGTTTTCAAAAAGCTCAGTTTTCTGAGCTCCTCCTCATCGGAAAGTGATAAAGGTACCCTTCCAAAAGACACTCCTTGTTCTAAGTCTCAGTCTGTCAAGGAAAGAGACTGCAACAGAGCAAAAATGTTCTGAGTCCTGTGAAGGAAAAGACACAAACAGAACAGACACAAACACAAACAGTCTCCCGCCACGTCCAGGGGACATTAACAGAAACCTTCGTTCTGAGTCCCCCGTTCAGAGAAACGGTAACAGATACACAGGTCTGAGTCTGCAACCCTCAAGGGTGACACAACAACAGATACCAAGTCTAAGTCTCCAGCTTTTGAGGCAGCAACAGATATGACCAAGTTCTGAGCCTCCAGCCTGTGAGGAAAGAGATAATCTAAGTTGAGATTCTTCGTCCAGCGAGACGACGACAACAACAGATGCAGCATTCTGAGTCTCCATCCTAGAGAGACAAAGCAGATTGACCAAGTTCTGAGACTCTAGCCCAGAGAGGCAGAAGACACACAGACATTCGCAACAAGGTTAAGCTCCGGCGAGCAAACCTTCACTTTAGGTAATTTTGCTTGCGTGTTCCAAGATAAGGACCTTCAGCACCTACTCCAGGGCCACATCTGCGTGTTCCAGATCTTAGGACCCTTGGTGCTCCAGGATATCAGCATCCTACAGTGCTTCACCTTCAAGGCTGTTGAAATGGATTCCTGCTCCTTTCCCCACTGTACTGCCACCAGCGCAACCAGTGGAAGAAGTCGCCGCCACCGGACTGCTCAATCAACCACAGTGAACGTAAATATCACTTCCAAACCTCTTCCAGAGACCTTGGCATTGTTGTATATTATCAGCATATGATTTTCTAATTTACATTTAGATATTATATAGCAGATTGCAGTAGATAACAAATCTTACACATATTTGTTTGATGGATAGTAAGGTTATTCACCTTATTTGTTTCAGAGTAGCAACAGTTTATCTTTTCAGATAACGTAGCTCTGACATAGCAAAACCCAACATAATCACTTGCATTTTATGCATCTTATGCACTTTATACCTTCTTCATTTGTGGTATTCATTTAGTAGTTGTTGATTGCTCTTGTCTATCTTTTGTTAATAAAATTTATTTTATTACAACTTGTGTCTTCCTTGTGTTGATAATACAGAAGAGGTTCTACAAGTTAGAGATCCCACCAATCTTTCTTATGTTATGTACTCATAACCACACATTAATTGACACGTGATCCAAGAATCATAACGTCAGCTGTGACATGAGTACCCATCACTACCGTATTTCACCTCCCTAGGTTGGCGAAAGTTAAATTCACTACCTTAATTGGCGCTCATAGGTTGGCGAAAGCGAAATTTATTACAGGACCTTTTCAGGCAAACCCTTCACACTGTTAACGGCAAGTGCTCCAATCAGATGTGTCTGTCCAGACATAACCAGTCTATCTGCATGGGTCATTTTTGTGCTACATATGTAACGAGGCTTTCAAAACAGATGCAGGAAAACTCATCATCTTACTATCCAAATAAGCGTCCTGTCGAGTCACAGTCCACAATTTCTCCATCACACAAGAAAAACTCAGTGACAGAGAAGTCTTATATATATTGTGATGTTAGAAACGGCCATTTGAGTACCGTGTGTAAGCAGACACAACAGTGATGAAGTAAGGGATTGACGAATTAATTAGCCCAAATATAGTCTGTCTGCAGACTTTCACACAAATTCTCCTGATTTAGCCCATTCCGGGCTCAACAGTCCTTATGTATTAAAAATATTTAACTGATAAAAAAAAAATAGCAGTGATGAAGATAAAACCAAGGTTTAAACACAGAGAGAGAGAAAAAGCAATTGTTCATAAAGATAATAACAGTATTTTGTAGCCTGCTATTCCTTGTGTGTTTGTTACACTCACAGTCTATAACAAGGATGTTAAAATGACTTGTAGCAAACATTCCTATTCACTCTCTAATTGTTTTATGAATGTCCCACTAAAACCCCCAAAACACCCTTTTAATGTTTAAAGAAGTCTACATGAAGACATCCAGGGATCGGTCACAGAAGACATTTAGGGGACGTTCTTGTGTTTTTTGTTTTTATTTGTTAGGCAACAAAGAAGTGTTCTGTATGAAAGCAATACAGAACACAGTTTTGTCTCGTATTTGTAGGTATAGGCCTACGCTGTATGACACCAGACCATATGAACAACAAATCCTCAATTGATAATTAATCATTCTTTTTGGACAAATCATTGTTTTATTTGCAAGGCTTTGAGACCTTGCAGAATCCTCTGTCAGAGCAAATGGGACTCGCGCTAACTGCAATTCCATCCACTAATTTTACCATCCACTTTTTGATTATTGATCGTGAGCCCAACATCCAGCAAGGGAAGAAAGCATGCAATCTAGCTGAGGAAAGACATCTTTCACAATTCTGTAGTGGAACAATTTACTCAGGCCGATGTTTTGTTTGTAACGTGACATTTTTTTGCATGACATTAAAATTCTTTGTAGAATAATTGTACATAAATGGGTTAAGCAAATTAATGTGATTATTTCTGAGACACTTTTATACACCTTTTATACATATATTTAACTGCAGACATGGAACTATGTGGTACAGTACATATATTTTGAACGCCCCTTATTGTGTCCCTTCTTTTCCTTTTCTGAAGTTAGCAATCCTAGCACATACTGAGCATTGTTACCACACTGTATTTGCACTACACAAATGTATTTGAATCAATTCAAATAAATTTATATAGCACTAAACATCAGCACTATAATTGAGAACCATCATATCATGTATCTATAATACTACAATAAGACCTTCCAGATCTATAAGGGCCATTAGAGTGATTGCTGTGAATTGTCTTCAGAAATCTGTTCGAGCAAAGCGTTTGGTCCCACTTGTCTGTTCTGAAGACAGCTTTAAAGATAAACATACCTGATTTAAAACAAGCCGAAATTAAATAAATTCATGGATTGTTCTTGCTTACCTGCTTTTATTCTGAAGCCCTTAAGAACTGTAGAAGCTGTAGCTCGGTCCTGGTTCACTTTTCTGGACGACTTTCTCGAGATCTTTAATACACTGCTGATGTTATTGATTTGTGTTCACCGGAAAGAAAGCAGCTGCTGCCAGCTGCTCTCAGTATCACTTTCGATATGATGAACAAACAGTTGCCTGCATGACATAGCAGAGTACAGTGATGAGGTAATGGATTGTTGAATTCATGTAGCCCAATATAGATTCTGTCTGCAGACTTTTTATTATACTCCTTCCAAATGTGCCTATCCAAATGTGGGGGTGGGGGTGGGGGGTTAATACATTTAACAGCAAAAAAAAAAAAAACTTTCTTCTGTCTGTGGATTAATAATTAATAAATAAAGGATTCACATGTGTCCACTTCACAATTAACAGTGTCTATTTACACTAAGTGCAAATAGCCCACCTTGTTGACAGAGCCTATTTACACTAACTCTGCACACGAATGTGAGTAAGTTAATTCTTTATAGGCATTTTCACAGTGTTGCATAATAACCAATCGCACACAATTTTGTTGAGCCTAAGAATGCAATGGCCAATCAGAGGCATTCAGATGAGTCACTGCTGAAACTCATCAGTTTTGTTGAGTGCACACAACTCTTGAATTTTCTCATCATAAACAACAAAGCGCAAATGCACGTTAAGGTTGTGATGGTGAGGAAATTGTCCCACCACTTAATCGACGTGACAACATCGATAATACTGTGGGTGGGTGGGGAGTTTTCCCTCTTTCCCTCTTTTTTCCCACATTTTACTTTCACTTTCAAATTAGCAGCAATTTGGCATAAAACAATTGTTTGTTTTTAGTTCGTTTTATTTTCAGTACTTAAATCAGTACTTAAAAGTATTTTTTTTAATATATAGATAACAATACAGTTTTGACTCTATTAAGACCACATAAGCTTCATGAAACTCTAGCACTGCAAGACTGCAGTTGAATATATCAGTAAATCTGTGTCTTCCTTTCTGTATTGCCAGATTGCTGTAACTAAATCTGGTAATTGAATTTGATAAAGATTTGTCTCTGCTTTGCATCTGAAAAAGGTATTCACTGCCAGTTGATAACACACATACATCCCTATTTACATTTAATAAAATGTTACGTTTCTATTTTAATTTAATATTTGCCTACAATTAAATCTGTTTCCTAATAAACTAACCTGTTTTGGTAAACAACATTACAGAACTATTTATAAGAGTTGAGAAATGGAGTTACACTCTGTTCAGAAGTTCCCATACTTCCCTTTGCCAACCAGGCATTTACAGGAAACAGAAACTGAAAGGCATTTGGCTCTTACAGCTGGATATTTTTTTAGCACATTCCTATAGTTCATGACATGATAATGGGTTCTCAGTGTAATAAAGTGAGTTCAGATATGAAATATATATTCAGTTTAATGCATTTTTTTTTTACAATGACAGTTCCACCACAACTTGCGAATCACAGCTTATCACTTGCTTGGAGCAATCTCTAATGGAACAAAACAGCAGGGAGCGATACACCCTTATCATAGTGAGCATCTGTTATTTGAGGATTACAGTCAGCTGCTCCTGACATGTACCATTCCAGTTTTGACATTTATCACAGCAGTCTATTTCAATCCACAATTCATTTAGCCTCTCTTCTATTGCATAGCTGCACACCACATGTAAACACCCCCTTTATCCCCAAATCCACCTACCTGGAACCTGTATGAAATCTGCTTGAGATCGTTTTCAGTTTCATAATAATTAACATTATATTTTGGCCTGTTTATAACAAACTCATGTTAAATTGTGAATTGTAATATGTATGCATGATTATTGAATCTGTTCTGTTACCCCAGGGGGGTCTGACTTGCTTCTCTTCCCGAAATTCGAGTAGGAGTATTGGAGGAATGCAGAGTTAACACCAATTACAAGAACGTACTGATCTTGTCACGAATCTGGTCGATGTTCCGCGGTCCGCTCACCACCAGAGGTCACTCTCTCCTTATCACACACTGACTGTTGCATTACACCCCGGACTACATCTCCCAGTTTCCTTCACGCTGATTGCGTCAACACATGTGACCAATCAGCGGCACTATAAAAGCCACGGTCTTTCCCCATGCAAGCCACGGATTGTTGTTGCGTTTTCATTATTGTTCGTGTTCCCTAGTTTCCTAGTTCCTAGTTCTTAGTTCCTAGTTCCTAGTTCTTTGTTCCTTCGCCTGGCTCTACGTCTTGCCTGTGTTATACCTGTTTGCTACCTTTTGACCCTGCCTGTACGACCATGTTTTTGTCTCGCCCCTTTAATAAAAACTTGCAGATGGATCTGCTCGCCTCTCGTCTGTCACTCCTTGTTACAGATCTTTACAGAAAACTGAAACTGAAAGTCATTTGGAAGGCTTATGTAAGTTGGTCAGTTGTTTTGGCCAAGAAGGCGAGGTGGACAGTGCCAAAGAAAATGAATTTGAAAATGGCTGAACTG
>NW_026128276.1:0-11102 GCF_022985175.1 Labeo rohita
AGGTCAACAAGCTGAGAGCAAAGAGCCGGGATTCAGGATCCAAGGTAACAAGGGATTTTGGTCACAAAAGTGGAACTAGATCAGATTAAAATGCTTATCTTCTAACATTCTTTTTATTTTCTTCCTAACAGAAGGGGGCTGATGAAGAGTGAAATTTTTAAGTGGATCTCTGCAAATAGATTGCTGTGAATGATCTCTTGTGTAGTTCAGTAGAATAAACCAGGCATGCAAATGAATGCTTCATCCTCTGTTGTCTTTTTTTTTAACCATGCAGACATTGCAATATCCCAACACGATTCTGTACACAACATTAAATCTTTTGCCTGAACATATGTTATACAGATTAGGCTAGTCTACTCTCAAATCTTAATTAAACAGGAACATTTCTTTAATTGTCCTTTGAAGCAGAGTCAACCATACAATGTGATGGGGTATTTCACCCCAGTGTTACCAAACGACTGCAAAGCACATAATGCAGATTAAGTTATAAACCACTGAACATTACGTACTACATTCTGACACAGCTCAACCTCAGAGAACAAAATGCTTTACCATTTAACATGCTCATGGATCTATTACAATGCCTCCATCAATGCAATTAAATAAGATTCATTCATTTTTGACAGGGCAGTAAAATGCGGGGAAAATTCAAGTACCGTATAATAACAGCCTAGATAGACTGCCATTGTGTCTATCTAGGCTAATATTATTTTGTCTTACTGTCTATGGTGCATATTAATTATTGTTGTGAATTTGAATTAGTCAATATAAATTATTGCTAAGAGCAGTATTGTTGGACTAAGAGTTTCTCATCAGTTAACTGGCAATTTATTCTAAACCTGAAGTAACCTTTTTTTTTTTCAATTCAGTTCCATCACACAAAAGCACAAGGCAAACATAGGGCAATGTTGCACATCTCAAAGTATGCAAAACAAAAAAAACAATATACAAACAATAAATAAATACATAGAACAAAAACAGGATTTCAAAAATTTCCATACATCAGGGCAGTTAAACAAATTTGAAGAGCTTTAGAATTTGTATTGTTTTTATATGCAACCTCTCACATAGCAACTGACATCTGGCCCAGCTCTGGGCCAAGCAAAGCAGTTACACGGCCCAAATGCAGCAAAGAATTACGGCCCTTTAGTGGCCCAGATCTGGACTACAGACATGAGCCACACATGAGCCATTACTGGCCCAAATCTCAGCCAAATAGTAACTTAGAACCAGCCCTGAACTGCGCCAGAACAAGTTTTATTAGTGCTACCCAATCTCAGCCTTCAGTAAACCACATGGAGACCAGTCTTTAACCAGAAACCCCAAAACTGAGCCCATGTCTAAAGGTGTAACTGTGTGTTTTACTGCCTATTGATGGATCCATGGCTGAGTTGTTGTTTTTTATGGCTCAGTTTTGGGGTTTCTGGTTAAAGACTCTATGTGGTTTACCGAAGGCTGAGATTGGGTCCCAGATAGCAAGAGAGCAGGTGAAAACCACTGAATCAATGTGAAAAATAGTTGATTTGTCAATGTTAATGGCATTAAATCAATTAATGTGGAACACTTTTTTTTTTAACATTTTAACAAACCACCATTACTGTGATCAGTGATTGCTTTAGTTGGGTTCTTGATTCTTCTTTTTCTGTGCTACAATAGTGTTTCAATGTATACATGTCATTTTAAAACATCTCTTTTTAATAGCATAAGTTCAAGTAGATTGTTTTTTGTGATTGTGTCAAGTGGCAATAAAGTTGAGAAACAATACTAAATAATATTGGTGATCTCTCATCACTGATGTAAACGTTCTGTATCACAAACACAAAAAAATCTAGAAGATTTAGACATCAACAATCAACATACAAACCTCAACAATGGTGACAATCATCAAACTAATTCAGATAACCAGATTAACTGCAATGCATGCTGGGAATCATGAATGATTTTTTACTATGTTGATACCCAGCATGCATTTCTGCATTTTTTTTTTTTTTTTTTTTCTGACTGTCACCATTGTTGAGTTTCATACGCTGATTCCTAATGTCTAATTGATTCAGCAATTGAAATTTTCTTTTATATTATACATCTGCTTTAATATCACAGTATCACACATTGTGAGCAATTATTTATATAACCTCACAATGATTGTAATTGCTATCATCATCTGATCACAGCAAATCTTAGTTTTCATTGTCTCAATGAATGTATTTTCACAGAAAGTTACAAAAGACAAAAAAAAAAAAAAAAAAAAAAAAATCTAGCATCATAGTACAAAGAGTCAAGAGAGCCCAACTAAAGCAAACACTGATCACAACAATGGTGGTTTGTTGAAATTAAAAAAAAAAAAAAAAAAATTCAACATTAATAGCAGGAGCAAAAGTTATATCAATTCAATGTCATTAACACTGACAAATCAACTACTTTTAACATTGATTCAATGGTTGCTTGGGGGTAGCACTATTAAAACTTGTTCTGGCTCAGTTCAGGGCTAGTTATAAGTTACTATTTGGCTGAGATTTGGACCAGTTATGACTCATGTGTGGCTCATGTCTGTAGTCCAGATCTGGGCCAATCAAGGACCATAATTCTTTGCTGCATTTGGGCCGAGTGTAACTGCTTGCTTGGCCCAGAGCTGGGCCAGATGTCAATTGCTATGTGGGAAGTAACCTCCACATTGCTGTGAAAATAAGAGCTGTAATGGTCAGACACCACCACTTGAGGGCATCACCATCCATGAATCTCTAACAGTGCATCCTTTCTTAGAAGGTGTCCATGTAGGACAGGGTGGGGCAAGCTGTCACATGTTTGAACATCAATTTATATGTACATTTGTTAAAGTCTTCAAAAAATCTATTTAAAAAAAAAAAACCCCCACTGTTACTGCCCAAGAAAAGGTTTGATGTTTTACCTTTTTTGTCTCACTTTACAAACTGTTCAGTTAGTAAAAGTTAATGCAGTAAGGATCATTATCAACAATTTATCATTCTAGGTTAATGTTAATTTATACTAGATATATATTATTTTTCATTGTCCCTAATTTTAATTTAAACAAACTGAAATGTTAAATACATACATAGAAATAAACATTAATCTACATTTATAATACATTTATATATAATGTTCATTGTTATATTATGTTATTGCACTGGTAACCAATGCATAAGCAAAATTAATTTGATTACACCATTTAAAACAGAGAAAGACTATGTGTAATAGTACAAGAAAGAGACATGACAACTTTATAAACGACCTGCTGTTTATGAAAAAAAAAATATATATACTCCTGAGAACATTACACTACATAGCTGACTTTGATCATGTCAGTGTTTATTATGTTCACCCTGGACCACAAAACCAGTCATAAGGGTCAAGCTTTCCATTGATGTATGGTTTGTCAGGATAGGACAATATTTGGCCGATATATCTGGAATCTAAGGGTGCAAAAAAAAAAAATAAAAAAATAAAAAAAATAAAAATATCGCCTTAAAAGTTGTCCAAATGAAGTTTTTAGCAATGCATATTACCAATCAGAAATTAAGTTAAGGTAGGAAATTTACAAAATATCTTCATGGAACACGATCTTTACTTAACATCTTAATGATTTTTGTCATAAAAGAAAAATCGATAATTTTGACCCATAGAGTGTATTTTTGGGTATTGCTACAAATATACTCATGCTACTTATGACTGGTTTTGTGGTCCAAGGTCACATATAAGAATGAGTTTAGAAATTTAGTTGTCATAATTTGTTGTTTGAAACCAAAAAAAGTTGGCACTTCTAATGAATACATGTACAGGCATGCAGTTTGCATAATACCCAAACGTCATATCTATTGAAACATAACACTGTGACAACTTGCCCCTCTCTCCCCTACTTAAAGCATTCTCAGTTACTAACCGTATGACAGCAATCACAAGTTTTATAAATGTCATAAATGTCATATTTCACTCCCAAAAAGATAGAAAAACATATTTTAATCAATTACTGGCCAAAATTTTAGGGTGATTCGACAATTTTTTTATTGTGGTGTCATTTGGAAGAGATCAAGCGTAAATTAAAAACATTAAATTCAGTAAAAATTTAATGAATATTCACATTCTCAGTTGTATTTCAAAAAATGCACTTTACATTTTAGATAACTTTTCCCATATAACAGATAAATATTTTACTAAAGGTAGTCATTGATTTCTTTATGCATTTTTTTATTTTGGTTTGAAGTATAACAGACATTTTACAGTTTTGTGACATTAACCTTTAAACAACCATAGTCAATTATGATTAGAAATTTCTAATGCATTATTAAAATCACAAGTTGTGTTTGTTAAAATTACTTAATGCACTGTGAATTAACATGAACAAACAATGAACAACTGTATTTTTATTACCAAACATTAACAAAGATTTATAAATAGCGCAATAAATGTATTGTTCATTTTTCGTTCATGTTAGTTAATACATTAACTAATGTTAACAAATGACACCTTTTTGTAAAGTGTTACCATTTTTTTTTTTTTTTTTAAAATAAATCAGTTTTGTCCATTTACTAGTTTTACTTTTTTTTTTTTATTGGTTCTCACATATTGTGATCATGTGACGGTTTTAGTTTCTTTAAAAGGTTTAATTCAGCATTCATGAAATATGATACTCTACCAGTCAAAAGTTTTTGAACAGTAAGATTTTGTTTTTTTTAAAAGAAGTCTCTTCTGCTCACTAACCCTGCATTTATTTGATTCAAAGTACAGCAAAAACAGTACATTTAAAATATTTTTATTATTTAAAATAACTGTTTTCTATTTAAACATATTTTAAAATGTAATTTATTGCTGTGATTTCAAAGCTGAATTTTTAGCTTTGAATTTTTCATTACTCCAGTCACATGATCTTTCAGAAATCTTTCTAACATTCTGATTTGCTGCTCAAAAACATTGATTATTATTAATGTTGAAAACAGCTGAGTAGAATTTTTTTTCAGGTTTCTTTGATGAATAGAAAGTTCAGAAGAACAGCATCTATCTGAAATAGAAATCTTTTGTAACATTATAAATGTCTTTATCATCAATTTAAAGCATCCTTGCTAAATAAAAGTATTAATTTCTTTAATTTCATACCAAAAAAAAAAAAAAAAATTATACTGACTCCAAGCTTTGGAATGGTATAGTGTATAATGTTACAAAAGTGTTTTATGTAAGTATTTATTTATTTTATTTTATTTTATTTATTTTTTTTTTTTCAGCTAAATGCTGATCTTTGGATCTTTCTATTAATCAAAGAATCCTGAAAAAATGTACTTAACTGTTTTAAATATTGATAATAATAATACTAATAATAATCAGAAATGTTTCTTGAACAGTAAATGAGCATATTAGAATGATTTCTGAAAGATCATGTGACACTGAAGACTGGAGTAATGATGCTGAAAATTCAGCTTTGATCACAGAAATAAATGACATTTTAAAATATATTCAAATAGAAAGCAGTCATTTTAAATAGTAAAATTATTTCACAATATTACTGCTTTTGCCGTATTTTGAATCAAATAAATGGTGAGCAGAAGAGACTTCTTTTAAAAAAACATTAAAAATCTTTTAAGCATTTGTTACTTCAACATTTTTCCTGTCAATTAATTCATTGAGCAACTAAAATTAGAAAGAAAAAGCATTACCTTCATCCGTGCGGTGTGTTCAGTCTTCTCTTGTAGGGAACACAATGTGTGTGTGTGTGTGTGGCCGACTCAAACACCAGGAGCAACAGGAGTGAGGGGAAAAAGAAACATTTGCACAGCAGAGGTCAAAAGTCACATCAATTTGCATAATGTAGAACTTGTATGATAGATAGATAGATAGATAGATAATCAATTAACATTAATTTAAGATTAACTCAATTATTTAAAAATAAGCAATGCATTTGTTGCAGTATTAAATATATACATGAATAAATATAAATAAACATAAAACAAATTAAAGTATTTTGTTAATGTTACTAAAAAATGCAGCAGTTCATTGTTAGTCCATGTTAGTTCCATTAAAAAAGATTTAATGTAAATGCTTAAATTAATTAGTAAATGTTGAAATTATCATTAACTTACACAAAGACAAAATGCTTTATAAGTCATTTTCATTGTTAGTCCAGTATAACTAATGTAGTTTACTAATTTTAACAAATGGAACCTAATCATAAAATCTGACAGACAAATAGATAGATACATAATAGATGTGCATCATGTAATTATTAATACCTGTGTTCTTTGCTTCCATCATACAGCTGGCTTGAGCAAGGAATAACGAAGAAATGACAAGCAACTCAATCAAAGGAGCCAAAGCATCATGGGGCGTCCAGTTGGACACTTGTCAAAGTAAATCAAACAAACAGACCCCCCCAGTCTCCAATAATAACCTCCTCACTAGTCATGATGCACAAAGGGTCAAGTCATTGACCTTACGCGAGCCGAGACGTCAAAGGGCGTAAACAGCTGAGAATGAACCGCCTCCGTCTCAGGGAAGAGTGTGGATCGGAATGTTCCACCTCGTCACGGCAAGAGACGGACCCGGCAGCTGAAGGAAAAGAGAGAGGATGTTAAGGTTCTCCGGATCTCCTGTAAATCCAAGAGCAAAGGCCTTAACGAGGCGCTCACGCCAACCAATGAAATCATGCAAGCGACAAATTTCACGGTCAAAATGTCTGCTTGACCTGACGATCTGAGATGCAAACCAGAAATTATCTACAATTAACCTCTAAAGGCACAGTGATGGATGAGTCCAACTGGCTAGTGAGAAAAACAAACAGGCATAATGAGCTTATACACTCTTAAATATGTGTATACAGATAATTATCTATGCCTTTATGCAGATTAAGGACATTTTCTTTTAGGGCTGCATGATTAACAGGAAAGTAATAGTGATGCTTTGCTTTGGAAACATTAGTAATTAAAATAAAAACAAAATTGTGATATGACCAGTGTTGGGGGTCATGCGTTACAAGTAATGCGAGTTACGTAATCAGAAGTAACTAGTAAAGTAGCGCATTACTTTTTAATTTACAAGAAAATATTACTTTTTACTTTTTTCCCCCCATTTATTGATTAAAAGCTCTCCTGTCCACATTAGAAATCAGGAGGTGTTACTTTAGTTCTATAATTAATGTGAACATGCATTAATTCATCTCACTCACAAAAAAGAGATTCAGTATTCCTAAGAATTAATTAAAACAGTGAAATGCAACTGTGAATATGACGCAAACATGCAATAATTAAATATGTTAAATAATACAAATATCCTTTATTTATTTAATCCCATTATATTATACACTGTTCTTGCTGCTAAACTTCGATGATCCAATTCATCCATACTAATAAGCAAAAATTACTCAAGATAATCTAACATGTTTTCCTTTTTTTTTAATGCTTAAGAGTTTTTTTTTTTAATGCATTACTTTTCATAAAAAAGTAACACAGTAACATAATTAGTTACTCAATATTGTAATGCAGCACTTTTAAATGTAACTTTCCCCAACACTGATATGACTTCACATGATGTCAAATCATAAAGGCTGTCATTTAATTAAATACATGTGCCGGTGTTTGTATTTGTATTAATATTGTCATTTGATAGTTACGTAAAATAAAAATATTAAAATTATATTATATTTACAGTGAAATATTACAATAGTCTTTTTTTTTTTATTATTGCTGAAGAATTGAAATTTCTTCTTCTGCGGTCTACTGTACAGACGTAATTTTTTACTTTCCTCTAAGCCTGAGGCTTTTGATGTGAAGGGGCTTTTACATTTGCCAAAAATAAACTTTTTACATTACAAACAAACAATCAAACCCTGCCCAGATTTAAAAAGTAGCACAAACGTAACGCAACACATTGCTTTCTATAAAAAGTAAGAAAGTAACATAATTAGTTACTTTTTAGGGAGTAACTCAATATTGTAATGCAGTACTTTTAAAAGTAACATTCCCCAACACTGGATATGACTTCATAAATCATAAAGGCTGTCATTTAATTAAATACATGTGCCAGTGTTTGTATTTGTATTAATATTGTCATTTGAGAGTTAAGTAAAATAAAAATATTAAAATTCTATTATTTTTTTCTTAAAACAACCTTTTTTTAATTATTTTACAGTGAAATATTACAATAGTAATATTTCTTGATTCTTTTTGGTCTTTGATTGGTGAAGAGTTCTTCGGCCTACTGTACAGACATAATTTTTACTTTTCTCTAAGCCTGAGGCTTTTGGTGTGAAGGGACTTTTTACATTTGCCAAAAACAGGTCTTTTTATATTACAAACAAACAATCAAGCCCTGCCCGATTTAAAAAGTAACGCAAAAGTAACGCAACACACTTTTTACTTTTCATAAAAAGTAACACAGTAACATAATTAGTTACTTTTTTAGGGAGTAACTCAATATTGTAATGCAGCACTTTTAAAAGTAACTTTCCCCAACACTGGATATGACTTCATATGACTTCAAACCATAAAGGCTGTAATTTAATTAAATACAGTGTTTGTATTTGTATTAATATTGTCATTTATATAATCAACAAAATTATTAAAATTATATTATTGTTTCTTAAAATACTTTATTTTACAATGACATTATTTTTTCATAAATCATGCAGACTTATTTTCACTATTTTATGTCTAGTATGTTTATAAATCAGTGTGTCACCATGTTCCTCATCTATGATCTGCTATCATTTTTGAAAATCTAAATTGTGATCACTTTGAGAATACTAAATAAAAAAAAATACTTTGCACAATGCGGTGACCTTCAAAGTCTAAACTGACAATTGGATCCAATGATCACCATAGTAGGATGCTATGAATGTGATATCCTGGGACCCTGACAGCTGTCTAAAATAACAGTAATGAATATAAATCTGAAGTATGCATGTTCTAACAACATTACTTTCATTCTAATGTTGTTAAAAGGATCACTTGTAGATCGTAATCCGCAGGTTCCTAATAAAAGATGCGCCACTTGCAACTATTCACACCACAGCATTTGCAGCACAAAGAACAGCTGCTGGAGCCTCTCACACAGCAGAGGCCCCCATCTACAGCTGTCTGAGACCCTCAGCACTGACTGTAAAGAAGCTGAGAAAAATGCAGCATGGTTATCTTTGTCCTCAAGGATACAGGAAAAACAATAGGGCGTCAACAAGAAGTGCAAGAGGTTGAGGTCCAGCGGTACAAGCCATGACAATTGAGCTGTGGGCCTATACTGACCTTGCATTACAGCACAAAAGACCAGCTGTTGGCTGTCCATCGACTGCATCTATAGACAGACTTCAATTATTTGTCACGTTTTCTTTTAGGCCTTAGATAATATGACTGTCTCAAACAGTGACATTGGAACATCTACAAAGTGTGCAAAAGTTCAATCCGATATCTCACACAAAGTGTGCAGAGGGATGACAAAAGGGTGATTATGACTAGTCTTGAGCTGACAGTGGTACTTTAGATAAGTGTAACTGATTAACATCTTATATAAGAACATAGCTTCCTTAAGTAGTCACCAATTGAACAAACTTTTAAAATCTCCCCCAGTGCATTAAGCTTTAATACTAATTGGATGCATCACGTTAACTCTTCTTTCTGAGAAAAAAAAACAACAGTGGGTTGACTGAACAGGACAACACAAATTCTTGTAACATACCATGACAGGTTCACATTTCTCAGATGTCAAGAGGTGTCGTGCTCAACAAGGAAGGGACTCAAAATAGACATCTGTTGTTCTTTTTGACCTGAGACAACGTCGTAAAAGGAGCCCCTAATTAGGATGGTGATGATGAATCTTTAAGCAACACGGGTGTTCCTTTGTCCTTCCTCCTTAGAGCCTATTGTTACATCTCACCATATATGTCAACCACCGGCGAACATCCTATGCCGTCCAATCATTCGAAGGTTTATTTAGCGGGACTAGGGTGGGGCATCCACGACGTACCACCTTTTTGGGATCGGTGAGTCCCTTTAAAAAGGTAGCATCAACTCTGGAGGGACACAACACACAGGACATCCCAAGGTAAGAGCCTCCAAGACCAAGGAAGATCTCCTGGACCTACAAACACTGCTTCCAAAGATATATCCATTACAAGTTGTGATCAGAATCACATCATTGTTCTCAAACACTAATGAGTCTTTTGTCTCATCCTTAGAGTAACACCAGCTCTGCAGTCATAGTGTACAGAGTTTGACAAACACAAGGTGAGAAGTTCTGCATCTCCTGAAGCAGTACTGAAATACATTTCTGCACCTATGTTCTGCAGTTACATGTTAGTGCTTCTGTTATATTTATAAGGCTGTTTGCTTCTAGGTTTCAGAATGGCTGACGCTGTCATGGCAGAGTTTGGGTCAGCTGCTCCCTTCCTACGTAAGTCAGAGAAGGAGCGTCTGGAGGCCCAGACTCGGCCCTTCGACATGAAGAAGGAATGCTTTGTGCCTGATCCTGAGGTTGAGTACGTCAAAGCCTCCATCACCAGTAGAGACGGAGACAAAGTCACTGTTGACACTGAACACGGAAAGGTAAGGTGGCCTAATCTCTGGATTGTTTATACACACTAATGGCATCAATGTAGAAGAGATTTGCAGTGTGAATGTCAAAACATTTTGTTTTTGCTTCCACAGACGGTAACTGTGAAGGATGTCGACGTTCACCCTCAGAACCCGCCAAAGTTCGATAAAATTGAGGACATGGCGATGTTCACCTTCCTGCACGAGCCCGCCGTGCTGTATAACCTCAAAGAGCGTTACGCAGCCTGGATGATCTACGTGAGTCATGAATGAGAGTCTAAATAAATCTTCCACCATTACTTGCATGTAAAATTGTCATGAACTTATCACATTTGTCTTGTCACATTACAGACCTATTCAGGGCTGTTCTGTGTCACTGTCAACCCCTACAAGTGGCTGCCAGTGTACGATTCCTTTGTGGTCAAAGCCTACAGAGGAAAGAAGAGGACTGAAGCTCCTCCTCACATCTTCTCCATCTCTGACAACGCCTACCAGTACATGCTGTCAGGTTAGAATCATATTTCACATTTATTCTAACTAAACGACTTGATATTCTAAAATATTATGCAAACATTATGCATA
>NW_026128277.1:0-11100 GCF_022985175.1 Labeo rohita
CATACCTGACTGCGCAAAGCAGTTTGAAAGATGTAATACGAGCAAAATAACAACTGTTACTAAATTCATCTTGATCCAAAATATATTTTATTCTGCTCCTAGACTCATTTCAGTGTCATCCTCTGTCTTTGACTGAGATTCTGCAGTCTCACATTTGCTCATTTAAACTGTTTCGATTGTTCCAATCACAATAACATCCTGTCACATGTCTTTTTCTTCAAAACTGTTGAAAAACAGAGGGGCTGGGGATGGCTGAGTAATGCAAGACCTCACGAGACCTGGGTGCGTGATCTAAGATGGCGGCGCCTGTCTGCTAGACTGTAAACAACTTTAAAATATCTACAATTGTTCTTTTTTTTCTTTCTTTCTTTCTTTTTTTCTCCCTCGTGCTTTTCCTCCATTTCTTTTATCTAGCACTTTTCCCGTTTCAAAACTGGACTATAACATTATACAATCTGGATCATCTCGAAGAATACATAGACGCACACTACAACACACTCTGCGGCACCACGAACAAGGATAAATCAGATCACAACAAAAAAAGTAAAGGTAACCTCACCCCAATTACCAAGAGACCTTGTCCCGACTCACCTTCCAGTCCAAGTTTAACACCATCCACATCACCAAAACTGCCGTGCTGCACAGAGGTAAGAGACATTCTACTCTCGATTGAAAATAAACTCTCCGGACTTGATACCAGGATCGCACTACAAGGAATTCCAGAAACTGCGGAACAGCTTAGAATTCAGCCAAGAACAAATAGACACCCTCATTAAAGAAAATCATTTTTTAAAGGATTCAGTTCACGCACAACTCACATCCGTTGCCGCAGAAAAGAAAACTATGAAAGAAAACATTTTGGACTTGCAAACGCGCAGTATGAGGGACAATTTAGTTTTCACAGGCATCCCGGAACAAACCCCAGATGACCCCGAAAAATCAGTCAAGGACTTTATGATAAAACAACTCAAACCACCAGCTGAAACTGTACAGACCATCACTTTTCACCGTGTTCACCATATTAGATCTCAAAACAACAACAACAACCACCCACGACCTATCATCGCAAAATTTGAACACTGTAAACACAAAGAACTGGTTCAGAAGCAAGGCAGACAACTTAAAGGCACAAACTACGATCTCAATGAACAACACCCAAAGGACATCCTCGAACGTCGAAAGCAACTTTTCCAAATCCGAAAACAGAAAATAAATGAAGGGAAAAGGGCAATCATTACAGTGGACAAATTATAAATAGATGGACAACTATATCGTGATAAGGACATTACCCCTGGCTTTTCTGAACACTCCATTCACATTCTTAAATCAATAACTGTCATAATGATAAACTGATCTAAACTCTCTCTCTCTCTGTCTCTCTCTCTCTCTAATCTATAAGATGTGTTTTTGCCTTTGCACCTAGGTCTCGTGCCGCCCTTCCCCATGTTCCACCAGATGTTTGTGTTTAATGCTTTTTTTTTAATTATTATTATTGTTATTTTGTGTGTTTGTTCATGGATGTCTAATCTGTCAATTATGTATCTGTATTTTTGTCAGTTTGCCAACAACATTGCATCATTACATACATACACACACACACCCATATGCCTTGCTATACCCTTTCGAAAACACATACTCATATTTATACACATACAGTACTAACAGACTCACACATTAATATGCATTTCTGTTTGTTTTTACTAAAACATGTCATCTGTCACTTTTGTAACCTGGAACGTTCGTGGATTAGGCTCTCAGACAAAGAGGATCAAAGTTCTTAATCATTTAAATAAACTACAAGCTGACATATGCCTTTTGCAAGAAACACATCTATCAGAATCCGATCATAACAAAATGAAATCACCAAAGTTTAGTCATTTATTCTCGGCTCACTACAACACAAAACAGAAATGAGTATGTATTTTAATAAGTAAAAAAATTTCATTTGTCCATAACTCCACCATTACAGACCCTGAGGGATGTTTTGTCATTATAAACATCTTAATTAATAATAACCCAGTTACAACTGGCAGTTTATACGGCCCAAACACAGATGACCCATCTTTCTTTCAGAACTTTTTTTCTTCCATCGCAAATTTTTCCAATTGTCGAGTCATAATAGCAGGCGACTTTAACACAATTCTAGATTCAACCATAGATAGATCAAACAGTTCAGGCAATAAACGTATTTGGAAATCTGCAGAAACCATAAAACAGTTCATGAGTGATTTTGGTCTTGGCGATAGTTGGCGTTTACAGCACCCTAACGTTAAAGAATACTCATTTTTCTCACCAGTCCATCACTCATATTCCCGCATTGACTTTTTTCTCACTAGTAATTCTATCATGTCAAATATTTCTGAATCAAAGATTCATCCAGTAGTCATTAGTGATCATGCCCCAGTAACATTAAAATGGAATATAATTAGCCCACATAAACCAATTACTAGATGGCGATTTAACACATCTCTTCTGAAAGATCATGATTTTGACAGTTATTTTAAAAGAGAGTGGGCATGCTTTCTAGAGATGAATGACTCCCCGGAATCATCTCCATCCCTCTTGTGGGAAGCAGGAAAAGCTGTACTAAGAGGAAAAATAATTTCATTTTCTGTTTACAAAAAAAGGAAAGAGAAGAAATAACAAATAGAACTCGAGCAAAAAGTTATCGTCCAATTTCCCTAATCAATGTAGACATTAAAATCATTGCTAAAGCACTAACCCATAGAATAGAAAAAGTCACACCATCTATAATCCATCCAGACCAAACTGGTTTCATTAAAAACAGACTTGCATCTAATAACAGACTTTTTAACTTAACGTATTACTCATCAATTACAAAAGCAAAAACCACCCTCGATGCAGAAAAAGCCTTTGATAGAGTCAACTGGAAATTCCTGTTTTCCACATTAGGGAGGTTTGGTTTTGGGGAGTCAGTCATCAACTGGATTAAAATTCTGTATACATCACCTTCAGCCACTGTTATCACCAATGGACTAACATCACATAGCTTCACACTGCACTGGGGGACTAGACAAGGATGCCCACTCTCTCCTTCACTATTCACTATCTTCACTGAACCATTAGTAGCAGCTATACGTCAAAACAGTTACATTAAAGGAATTCAAACATTAAACATACACCATAAAGTAAGTCTTTATGCTGATGATATATTATTATATATTTACAAGACCCCCCATCATCATTACAAGAAACAATTACACTCATTGATTCAATCAACTGGAGTAAATCTGCTATACTCCCATTACACTCTACCTGCTTGGATGTGACATCCCAGACACCAATTCCTCACCAAATATATCACGTATCTAGGTATTAGTGTCTCCCCCAGGCTGTCAGAGTTGTTTGGACTCAACGACACTCCATTACTCAAAACAATAGAAGATGATCTTTATCGCTGGATGAACTTACCACTATCTATTATGGGCAGAATATCAGTAATTACAATGACTATACTCCCTAAATTAAACTATTTATTTACAATGATTCCAGCACAGCCCACCCTTACCTGGTTTAAATCTCTGGATTCAATCATTACCAAATTCTACTGGAAAAACAAGACCCCAAGAATTAAATTGACTACTTTACAGAAACCAAAAATACAAGGAGGACTGGAAGCACCACATTTCTATCACTACTTTTTGGTCAACCAGCTCCAAAATATACACAAATGGATTTACCCTAAACCATCAGAAAACACATGGATAGATGTTGAACAAACAATCTGTAAGGATGTTAACACTTCAGAATTACCTTTCTTTAATCAGACAATCAAAAAACATTACTGTTTTTAAATGCCGACAATAGCAGTAACTCTGACAGCCTGGTGGAAATATCACCAAATTGCAAACTCACCTCTTGCACCATTCAAATACACCTGGATTTGGAATAACCTAGATTTTATAGCTAACAAGAAGCCACTTAATTTACGCACATGGGCAGAAAAGGGTATCGCACAACTTCAGCATATCCTTTTTAATAATAACCTGGCACCATTTTTCCACTTGGTCCAGAAATACGGTATTGGGAGTAATTGTGTCTTGGAATATTCACAAATCAAATCATCAATTCAATCAAAAATCGACTTTCGTACAATTAATCTAGACCTTTCCCCTCCCATCTCAGAGCTAACTAATATATCTTCCTCAAAAAAAAAACTACTCTCCAAATTATACAGGATGATATCAAAATCAGACAACACACTGAGCCTACCAAATGCTAAATGGGAATCAGACTTATCGATAACTCCCGATGCCACTTTCTGGACTCAAATTTGCAAAAATATCTACTTCATCACAAAAAATGCCAACCTGCAACTTATACATTATAAAGTACTTCATAGATTTCATCTAACTGGACGCAAATTATTTAAAATGGGTTTTACTTCAGAAATACATGCACTCATTGTACACAAAACACTCCAGACACCTATTTTCACCTATTAGTCCAATATTTGGAGAAAAATGCAGAAATGTTTTCCTCAAAAACATAATTTCTTTACGACTGAAGAAAGAAACACATGAACATCTTGGATGACAAGGGGGTGAGTACATTATATGTGAATCTTTGTTTTGGAAGTGGAGTTCTCCTTTGACATTCATTGCGACGTTATTGACGGAACGTTCTCAGTGCGGCTGGTGCTCAGTGTTTACACACGATCGAAAATCGAAATCGGCTTTATGGATTGCACACTGTGATAACTAAGGAATAATGACCATCGTAAAGAATATCATCATGGTTATTATTGCCATAGTTGTACCTTAACACCTGGTTGCAAGTGGGCTACATGCATGCTTGAACAGTGTTGCCAAGTCCGCGGTTTTCCTATGGAACTGGGCTACTTAACGCTGATGCCATGGGTTGTTTTTCATGTCTGCGGATAGAAGCAACCCCAAAAACTTAATATTTAGCCAGTGGAATGCTAATTTGAACCCCGCCAAAAAACTTTTAACCCCCTCCCTACTTTTGGGATAGTTATGAGTAGCAATTAGACAGGTTTTGTTGTGAAAACCTGGCAACCCTCTTCTTGAATCAGGTGTTGGTGGGGCTGGAGCCCCTCATCAGCTCTCTGCTTGGATGTGTGTTTCCTTATTTGAGAAGCTGAGCACATCCCAAAGCCCAGCAACAATTCCAGTCTTCACTGCAAATACTGAAAATACTGAAAATATGAACTCTTATATGCAAGGATATATAAAACAAAAATAGAAAAATATAAATTGTTGATTATAGTCGTAAAAAAAAATCATAGTTCTTTGGTTTTCAATATTTTGTCTATGCCAATGTGTAAAATTGCATGTCCTTGAAATGGTTTTCTAAGTAACAGTTCTGTATTTTTTGCCACCTTTGCAGTTTTATCTAATCACCTCACAGGTCAAATTGATAGTCTGCCTTTGTGGTTCCATGTGTTTGGATTTGTGAAGTTGACTCATGAAGTATAAGGAAGTTTGATGGAGGAAAGTAAATTTCACTTCCTTTTTTCGTCTTGTTACATAATCATTCATTTCTGTGTCTCGCTTCCAACAGTGATTCCAGCCGCATCTGTTTTTATGTCCTCTGTGCCGAGTTTGCAGGGTGGGGACACTCAGAGGACAGTGAGTAAGAGAAGAAGTGGGGAACCTGTCTGCCTACTGGCATTGATGATCTGTGTGTGACACACAATGTATTGCACAATGTCGACTACGGTTAGTGCAACTTCACGGTTCCTCAATTTATTATTAAAATTACAGCTAAAATTCTGAATTGCAACTGAATTGTATTCCAGAATCTGAGTAAGTTATGCATGATTAAGGAAGTACATTACAACATGTACTGTTTTTACCTATTTTATATCACCTTTTCCATCTTCACTAGTTAATTTTTTGTTCGTTTATTTATTTTTTTTTAAGTTTAGATTTTTATTTTATCAATTTATTTATTTGTTCGTTTGTTTACAAAACAGCTATGGTGAATTTGAGAGTGATGAAATCGGTGCTCTTCTATTCTACAATTTGGGATTTTTCCCCAGCCGTCTCTAGTTGTCGTAAGTTTCTTCTTTTACTCTGGGCATTGAATATGTATATAGTAGTCAACATTTGAAGTGGATCAAAAAAGTTGTCCTAAGACAAGAACAGGTATTGTTTAGATTTTGGGTCAGCTTTGATGAAAGGTTTTGATACACTTCAAATGTTGACTACTGTCAATGACTACTGTATTCCAGGTGAAAGCAATATATTAAGAGTCACCTAAACGGTGCCCTTGATGTGCCTTGAAGAGTTTAAGACTGGTCAAAGGTGCAATTATTTATGTTCGAAGATTCATGTTATTTATTGTTTTTTGGAACTAGTTTCTCTCCAGATACATCACTGTGGTGAGACTTCCAGTGCTGCTTGCTCAATACTTCTATAATGTTTGCATGTTGAAATCATGGTTGTGCTTTACAAGGACCCAGCCAGGGGCATATTTTTGCACCTGTTCTGAGCATTTTTTTTTTTTTTTTTTTTTTTTTTACCTGTAGTTTATTCAGTACTACTTAATCTTGCATAAACCTTGTAGTACATATTTATCCTTTTTTTCTAATGAAGACTTAAATAAAACAACCCATCATGTTGGGTAAAAACATTTAACCCAACCAGCTGGGTCAAGATAACCCACATGTGTTCTGTCCAATATTTAGTCAGCACTGGGTTGCCAAATAACCCAAGTTGGGTGTTTTTAACCCAGCATTTTTTAGAGTGTAGGAAAAAAGTTTACTCAGATCTTGCGGTTAAAGCAGTAAACCATAATGTCATGGAATATGACAGAATTCAAAGTTATGCTTTTATAGAGGCTGTTTTTATTACCATTTAAACAAATGAAACACATGCTTGCCTTGCAGGATTTATCCTCTAAATATTAGATTTAACGTCTGCGTATAAGTCTCACCAAGTGAGCTGTTGTAATGGCATTATACTGACTGTAATACTGATCCAGATATTTGGTCAGAAGCAAAGTTGGAGTACACACTTTCCCAGGCCACTTAACTTGGACACAAGTTTAGGTGCGGAAGCAGCACATTTAGTTTCAAGTCAAGGCTTTACTGCATGTTTATCTGTATATGTTTTATCTGTACATGTTTTTTAAAATGTAATTCCTGTGATTCCAGCATATTAGTCATTCTAATATGCTGATTTGGTGCTCAGGAAGCATTACTTATTATTATCAGTGTTGAAAACAGTTGTGCTTTTGAATATTTTTGTTTAAACCATGATAACATTTTTTGTTTTCAGGTTTCTTAAAAAGTAGGAAGTTCAAAAGAACTCCATTTAGTTGAAATAGAAATGTTTCATAACATTATAATTGTTTTTGCTGTTACTTTTGACTTGATCAATTTAATGCATCCTTGCTAAATTATTTATCTATTTTAAAAATAAATTTATTTTAAAAATATGTGACCCTGGACCACAAAACCAGTCATAAGTGTCAGTTTTTCAAAATTAAGCTTTATATGTCATCTGAAAGCTGAATAAATAAGCTTTCCATCGATGTATGGTTTGTTAGGATAGAACAATATTTGGCCAAGAAACAACTATTTCAGTATATGGAAACTGAGGGTGCAAAAAATTCAAAATATTGAGAAAATCGCCTTTAAAGTTTTCCAAATTAAGTTCTTTGCAATGCATATTACTAATCAAAAATTAAGTTTTGATATATTTACAGTAGGAAATTTACAAAATTTCTTCATGGAACATGATCTTTACTTAATTTCCTAAAGAATTTTGGCATAAAAGAAAAATCAATAATTTTGACCCATACAATGTATTTTTGGCTATTGCTACAAATATACCCCAGCGACTTAAGACTGGTTTTGTGGTCCAGGGTCACATATATAAACAATATATTGCATTTATACTGTACTAGCTGTATAAAACTATTTTTATTTTTTTTTTTAAATAATTTTTAAAAGTTTTAAAGGAATTTTAGATCATTTTTACTGTAGAACAAGACAAAATGTCAAATTTTGTCATGTAAAAACATGTTTTCAGAATACAATGGAAACCATCACATGGACAAGAAGAGGCACCCACACCTCTGAGTGGCTGAATACACAAGTCTCTATTAGTACTGCAGACACTGAACGAGTAAGAGAGGCCCCCAAACATACTGTCTAAATGTCAATCCACAGTTATACATATTTGACAACAAAACAACAAGTAGAGCATGACTATCATCTACAGGTGAAGTTCTCTGTGAACAGAGCAGCAGGAGGCAGCGGCTTCACAGCCATCGATGACCTCAGAGTGACTGCAGGACTTTGTGCTGAACACAGTGAGTCAAAAGCATTCAAAGAGCTTTACTGTATTTAATTATAAGACATTCTCAGATATTAAAGTCCTCCTGTGTGATATCTCTCCCAAAGACCCGTCCTTTGAGCCCGATGTGACTGACAGCTTTATCTGGCTGAATGCCACAGATGGCATTCAGAGCAGAAGTCAGTGCAAACTCTGAGTCATTTGTTCTTCTGGATGATGTCTCAGGTAAAAATGGAGCGTGTTCCCCTAAAGGAAGTTGTGATTTTGAGTCAGGAATGTGTACATGGGTCAATGTTGCTAATGGTGTCACAGATGGACATGATTGAATTCATGCAGACGGTCACTACAGAGGTCCGTTGGTCGATTACACTACTCACACTGCAGATGGTGAGTAATGAAGGAGGGAAAAAAGCAAACAAACAGAGTGACCTCCCTGATTTATTTTGTTTGTTTATATTGCAAACATTTTTTCAGAATTTTTCTGATAATCATTGTTTTCTCCTGTTTCTCTTTCAGGCAAGTTTGTTTTGAGCCCATCTCAGAGGAACACGCCAGGCCATAAAAGCAGTTCTGTGCTGATTTCAGAAAAGATCCAGCCATCCAGTGACTCCTGTTTTGAGTTCTGGTACCAAATGAATGGAAGGTCTGTCCCTGCTTTCCCATCTTTTTGCTTCTGCTAAAACACCCTCTTTTCCACTGTTAGACTGTCAGGTGTGATTAATGCAGTTTTTATGGTGTGCTTTTCTATTGGCAGTGACCCTGGGATCCTTAGAGTGCTATTAGATTCAGGTGCAACAGAGCAAGAATTGTTGTTTGAAACACAGTTCACTGGGAGCAACTGGAAAAATGTCTCTGTCACTATAGCTGAGACCCAGCCCTTTCAGGTGTGAAATACCCATCTGTTTGGAAAGCTAGCTTTCACCATTATATTATATCCTATAACATATGTAACATATGTAAACCTTGAATATCAGATTCATATAGAGGCTCAAACAGGCAGTGAAGGTTACATTGCTGTGGATGACATTAGACTAACAAACGGGCCATGTAAAGGTAAACTGCCTTTCTAATCTGTCATTTGTATGAGTCTTAAGAAAATAAGCAGTATTCAAGGGATGTTTACTGTTTTTACTGATTTACATTCAGACATCAGTGTGGAAAGTGGAGTGTTTGTTGGCTGCAACTTCGAGACAGACACCTGTGAATGGAGAGATATCAGTGTTGGGCAGTTTGTTTGGGAACGGGACCAGAATGGTACAATCACCGCCAACACTGGGCCATCAGTTGACCACACTACTGGAACAGAGCTAGGTAAAATCCTTTTGGAATTAAAAAAAAAAAAAAAAAAAAAAAAATCCCAGAATTCAGAATTTCAAAACTAATGCAGGGTAGATCAAAATTAGAGCACAACCTATAATATCCTAAATGTCAAGGTCACTGCTTTTATTTGAAGTTACCCTAATAGGAGTGAAAGTCATTTTTAAAGCATATTTCATAAATAAACTGTATTCTGAAGCACAGTAGAAAAAAACTTAAACGAGATATTTGAAAAATTACATTTACAGATACCTCCAAGTTATTGGTGTTAATCTGGCATCTGGCAGCTTTAAGGTGACTGAAACCCTGTGACAGGAGGTTGTCCAGATAAAGGCCAAAGGGATGACCCTTTCAGCCATTGGAGGAGAAGTTGGTCATTCCAAATCTGTGATTTCTCAAATATTGCAGGTTTGCAATGACACTAATTCATTCAAGTCCCCCAAAAGGGCTGGTCATTCACACAAGACAAAAGCACAAGAACACAGGATAATGCAGAGACTCAATGGGGAATTGGTTCAACACTGCAGCTGGAATTGCTTGGTGACAAAGTTATGGCTAAGAAACCCACTACAGTTACCAAACTATGGACGAGAGTGGAAGAAGAGTGGATCAACAACTCATTCAAAGCAAGGGACTCTACACTTCCTACTAATATCTGACAGCTGTAACCCTCCACAATTTTAATTTAATCTTCTTTTTTTCTACAGTGGTTTCTGTTCTCTAATTTTGACCACTGTGTTTTTCACAAAATAAATGTTTTTGTTGAAATGCCTTGGATATTTTGTCAAACATGGTAGTAGAGCAGTGATAGGCTATACCTACAGCTGATACTCCTTCAAATTTTAAGCTCTTAAGATTAAGTCTTTTAGAAAAAAATCAAGCATTTATAGATTGTTCTGTGTTTTTGATCTCCACTGTATATTATACAAAAACAGAATATTATCAGTGTCACCTAAATATTAAACACATACTTATCTATGGAGAAAATCATGGAATATTTTCTTCAAAAGCCTATATTTCTTTTCAACTGAAGAAAGAAAAACATGAACATCTTGGATGACATCTTGGGTGAGTAAATTATCTTTTTTATTCTGGAAATGAACTAATCTTTTAATAGTTAGTATGGTAGTTGTTACGGGATTAAGGGATGTACAATATGACCATCCAGAATATGTACTAATAAACAGCCAATATGCTTGTAATATGCATGCTAAAAAGCAACTAGTTAATAGTTGGTCCCTAAACTAAAGTGTTAGCAAATACTCTTGTGAAACAAACAGACACTTCTATTACACAACATTAAATCATGTTCCTTCTACCCAATTGTCATCTCTTGTTCCTCTCTAGGTTTCACTTCCACGTGGGTGCAGGAAGTGCAGGCAATCTCAGCCTGATTCTGCAGAAGGGGGAGGAGGACAGGAAGCTGCTCTGGTCACGATCCAGCAGCACTTCAACTCACTTACCACTAGGCAAACAAGACCAGCCTTACAGGGTA
>NW_026128278.1:0-11071 GCF_022985175.1 Labeo rohita
CTACTAGCATGGCTAGCATCTTAAGGATTCCTATTTGCTAGCATGAGTCAAAGGAACCAAGTCCCATGTCTCTACGATGTTCTGATGTAGAGATATAGGACTTGTTAAATGGTTGCTAGGGTACTCTGTTTGGTTGCTAGGGAGTGGCTTGGCAGCTACCAATGATGACACTCCAAAGTCTGCTTGCCAGTATGAATGATATAAATCAACCCCCATGTCTCTATGACATTCAGATTTGAAGATATGTCTGTGTGGGTTTTAGTTGCTAGGGTGCTCAATAGTGGTTGCTAGGGCGTGGCTAGGAAGTGGTGGAGCTGATTCATGATTGGCTGTTTACTGCCCTGAGTCAAATGAGCCCACCCCCATGTCTCTATGACATTGTGATCCAAAGATATCCATCTGGGCTTTTATAATGGCAGTCTATGGGATCAGTTGCTAGGGTGCTCTAAATGGTTGCTAGGGCGTGGCTTAACAGCTTCACAGTGATTCTGAGAGTCTGATTGGTTGGCTGAGTTAAATGAGCCCTCCCCCATGTCTCTATGACATTGTGATGCAGAGTTATGTTCAATGCAAAATTCCTATGTAAATTACCATAGTAGGAAAAAAACATGCTTTTTAATGGGCCGTCCCTCCCCATAGTATGTCAATGGGGCCACTTTGGGGGGCTCTTGCGCCCCAGGGGTACAACTTATACCCCATTGCGAGGTATGTTCTCGCACAGCCTGCCAGCCTCTCCAAATGTGGTGAATCGCATGTTTCTATGAAATTCTTGCTTGGCGCTACGACCCCTCAAAGTTGGCCGCAATGTTAAGTCTATGGGATTTTTCGGGCGATTTTTCGCCCCGTGTACGATCATCGTACCCCCGATCGCTTATAAAAGTCATAGCACACCATTCCCGAATAGGCCGCACGATTTGACGCCCGTTTGGTGGGTCTGTGACAAAAACTGCGGGACAAGTTACGCGCCGAAGTTTTGTCCAGAAGAAGAATAATAATAATAATAATAAGTATGCACAATAACAATAGTGATGCTTTGCTTCGCAAGCACCACTAATAATAATAAGCACGCAGAATAGTAATAGTGATGCTTTGCCTTTGGCAAGCACCACTAATAACTTTAAGTTTAAGTCGGATTTCAGTAAGTTGGCTTTCTCAAGCCAACTTAATAATCTTAAATAGTAGATCAGTAAGTTGGCTTTCTCAAGCCAACTTAATAACACAATACAACGATACAATAAAACAACAATCCAGGAAGTGCAACTGAGGAGGACTGGGGTTTTATAGGATGCCTGATTGGTCACGGGGGGCTGACGCAATCAGAGCGGTGGAGGATGGGAGATGCAGTCCGAGATGCAAAGCGACAGTCAGAGTGAGTGGGTGGAGCGAGAGTGACATCTGGTGGTGAGTAGACAACGGGACACCGACCAGGTTCGTGACAGTACCTTTTATGTTGTTCTGCACTAAAATAATTATTTTGTTCTTTTTGTCATCTATTGTACTGAACCAATAAAAATCCATTAAACTACAACAACACCGTTTCAACAAGGTTTTAAACCAACTGCAAAATAATATATCTGTATATGATATATCTCTACATTTAATTTACAGTTGGTTTGATTCCTTCAGATGAAGTTGTGTTCAAGATTAATGGTTCAGTGCTGTATATTTAAAAAAAAAAAAAAAAAAAACAGTTTAATAATCAGAAAAATAAGCTTTGTGCATCATGCAGAATAACAGGATGGTTTGATGTCTTTAGATCAAATGTTGTTCAAGTTTAATGGTTTTAAATGGGTTCAGTACTGGACAAAAATCAGGCTAATAATCTGAAAAACAAGTCTTGTGTATTATAGGGAATAATATTCTAAGATTATTACAGTTGGTTTGATACCTTTATCTTAAACAATGGCGGAGTTTATGGTTTATGGTGTCAGTATACACAATTAATAAAGGCATAATCAGAAGGGGAAAAAAAAAAGGAAAGAACAGATAAAAGGCTAATTCCAAAAATGGAGCTTTGTGCAATAACAGGGATGTTTTTTTTTTTTGTTTGTTTTTTTTTTTGTTGTTGTTGTTGTTGTTGTTGTTGTTATGTAGTTGTTTAAATCAAATAGTTCTTTTGTATTTTGCTCAGAACATAACAAGCACAAAGAGTTCTGGCATGAAACCGAATGTCTAATGAATGTCACATGTCAAACTAACTTTACAGTTAACTTTAAAGTAAGTGAACCTGAAACTGCTCATGGACAAATGAATTGTGTTCATTAATAAATCATTGGTTGCAGTGGAACTTTGGGTTTCTAAACTATTTTTATTATGTAAAGAGAGCTTCGTACTTTTCTTGTTTCCTGTTGTAATTAAAGCAGCAGCACATCTACATAAAACATTTTCAGAAACAACAGACAAATTAAACCGAGTAACTGAATCACATCTCTTTAAAGGGGTGTTTGATTGTGATTTCACATTTTTAACTGTAGTTAGTGTGTGATGTTGCTGTTTGAGCATAAACAATATTTGCAAAGGTGCAAGGCTGAAAGTTCAATGCAAACAGAGATATTGTCTCTTAAATTTATGGCAGTTTATTGCCTACAAAAACATCTCGTGAAGACTACAACGAGCTACTTTCTGGGTTGGTGACATCATAAACCCAGATATTTACATAAACCCCGCCCCCGGTAACATACAACAAAGGGGGCGGGGCAAGAAGAGGAAGAGTTGTTGCCATATCGTCAAAACTAGCAGTGCACGAAAAAATCTATTCATATATGAATCGTGATTCTGTCTTATAATGATCATAATGAATTCACAAGTTTCAAAATCAGTGTTGTAAAGCAGCAGCTCTTAATCTTGTTTCTCGCATCCCTTCTGCTCTCTACACTCTACAGCTGTCATGACAACTTGCTACTGTAAACAGAAGCTCTCAACGCTTGCCCCGCCTCCGACTTCTTCTGATTGGTCCACTGCTTTGGAACTGACTTTGATGAGCGGCGCTGCGTGTTAAAATTCTTTTAACTTGACACATCGTCTTAAAAATGTGGCACTCATGTGAGAGGTGCTGCTAAAGATACAAGACGCGAGCGTAACGGTCATGCTTTGGTTTTTTTATAAACAGAGCATTAACGCATGTTAGACTGCAACCCATAAACACAATCAAGCCTACAAAAACCCAGTCAAACACCCCTTTAAAGATGAAGAGGCTGCGATGTCAACATAACATTTAAAATGGTATTTTTTTATAGGTGTACCTTCAAAAATAACAGCAAAATGTCATACTTTTGTAAAATAATGAAAACAAACGCCACAAACTTCTTCCTGAAGCGCATCACAAAAATAAACAAAAACTCAGTGAATACTGCCTATTCCACACAAACATGAGAAATATATCTAGAAACGTTGAAGTGTAAAATTTAAAGTGTCTGTGTTTCACTTATTTGACATTAAGTGCATTATATGAGTTACTTTGGAATGTAAATTGTAGTAGTTTCAGATCATTTCAGATGATAAAAAACGCGACATGTAGCCCAGAAAATACGGTTTAGCAAATTATTTCTCTGACACTTTGAAAACCCCTGTTCTATAATATAATGAATCTGAACTAATCCATGTTTTACAGATAAAACACAGACAGCTGTGATAGTGACAGTGATTTCTGTTTCTGTCGCTGCATTTGCTGTTTTTCTTCTTGTTGTTCTCTGGCTGATCTGCAGAAAAAGAGCTGGTGAGTTTCAGATTTCCTCCTTTCTAAAAATTTAAAACAGTTTAGATCTCACTTTAATGAAGAGCAAACAAGCACATCAAGTTTAGATTGTGTGTATCATATAATGTGGATTATGTGACAATGAGATTCTCAAACAGAAGTTTATTCCTGTAATGTCAGTCTCAAAAAATGTTTAAGTCAAAGAACAATTGTTTCATTCATTTGAATGGTCTTGTAATCTGAATGTCATTAGCATTGTTAGCATCCAGTGTTTTGCAGATGTGTTTTATCATAAATACTCATATTATATGAGGCACATTATTTTATTTTATTTATTTATTTATTTTCCTCAGATAATAAAAGGGGGACTGATGAGTCAGTGGTGAGTTCAGTAATGCCAGTGATTTAGATTTGATTTCTGTCTTTAAAGCTCAATAAAGTGTTATTTTTGCAGTTTTAACTGTTTGTTGTTTGAAAGGTCAAAGGTGAGAATGAAGATAAAGGGACGTATGAAACAATCAACATGTCCATTCCTGCTGCTGCTAGAGACAATGTGAGTCAACGAAACATTCAACATTCAGTTCACTGTCTGTTCTAGAATGTGATTTACTGAAAGCTGTTGTATTATTGTACATATTACAATGAGATATAATTCTGATCTGTTTTATAAACGTTGTTCGCTGCACGTTTGCATGTATGTTTAGGAGCAGACAGATGATGTGACTTATTCTGAAGTCTCTTCTTCCAGTAAAAAGCCAGTAAAATCACTCAATGTGAGTAGCAACACATTCCCTTATTCTTCATCACAGCAGCTTCTCTCATCTATATGCTGCTGAAATGTAGTTCTGAATCTCAATCTCAGACAAATGAAGCTCATGCGCTAATAATAATGACATTGATGGAGAAAATCTGTGCTGTTCTTTCAGGATCATGATGATACAGTGACTTACGCTGCCATCAGATGAACAGAAAATGAGCCGCGGGATGAACTTTACGCTTCTGTGAACAAGAACAAATAAACATTAATGACACAGATCACTGCTGGAGCTCATCATATCAGCAGCAGACGGGAATTTTTTTCCCCCTCCCACATGCTAATATTCACAACTGTGGTGTTTGGAAAAATTAGACACGTGTGTGAACAAACAGAACTTTTTTTTGTAAAACATTTTACTGGCAGCTGTGATTGCCAGAATTTTACCGTTACAATACAGTTTTGTAGCAACATTTTAGGTTTTATGGATTTAACTTAAACGTATATCATAGTTTCATTTAACTGATATAATGTTAATGTACCAATCTATGAAAATACTGAAATCTGTTTTGTACCTGTATAATACACTGATAATCACCAGAAGCAAGTGTTAATGAGAAAAATCACTTGATCAACCAAAACCACAAGCAGCTTTAAATGTTAACAAATTTAGAAAAATATAGAAATTGAAATAATGCAGGGGTCGGCAACCTGTGGCTCTTTCATTTTTCAAATTATAGGTCCTTTTTCACTTCCACTAACAGAAAAAAAAAATTACAGACTTTTACCATTAAAACCATCATCTATTAGTCGACCTTTTTAGCAAAACATTTAAGTGTAAGATGTGAAATTATTTCCTCATGAATTTAAAGTCCAGGAACTCTGACAAAAACAGATGCAATGCAACAAAACAATAAAACTAATCTGGAGAAGCGATCTTCAAAGAGGGCAAACAACACCACCCCTATTGCTCATTTACAACCCCCTTCCTCCCTCTCCTCTCCCCTCCTGCATCTCACACTTTTCCCCCAAAAGGTTCCACTGAAAGTCACTAAGAATGTCCATATACTACATGTGTTACATTTTGTGAATATGTTGAAGTTTCCCTTTCATGATTGGTATCTTTCTAAACGTCTCAGTGCAATTGGTAAAATGGTCTCAATTTCACAGAAGTCACTTATATTATGAGGAAGACTGAACACTTCTGTAGAATTGTGTTTTGCTGCTGAGGGGTGTGTTTTCCCCTTAGGGTCGGGTGAGAATCTCCAGCCAGGTGTGACCCTGGGGCATGAGATCTCCTGACAAACCAAAAGGTCTTTTATGTTTTTACAACTGATTAGATTTTTTTTGTTTTGGTCTGGGTATATAAGTGAAGTGACAAAACATTACTGGGGGATTCTGTATTCAGAAGAACCCCACACTGTGTGTGAGAGTCTCTGGAGCTTTGCCTCCAAATCTCTCACATGCTGCTGTGTATCTCTCTGCGGTCAGGTGCATCTTCCACTCTTAGATTTATATTTGAGTAATTGATGTTATGTATTTATTTGACTTAAATCCAATTCAGAATTAAATTCAGTTTCTCATTGTTTAATTGTATGATGGGGCGATTAAATTTATCTTTGTTGGAACCATCTATGACTACGCCATTCCAATTTTCTCTGGGTAGGAGATCCCAAGGTTACAAATAAGGGGGTCCCGCACGGCTATCCAATTAAATGAATGTACTCCAGGCAGAATTACTATAAAATTACAATTCACTTTATTAAATACAATGGATTGCTCGTATCGGAGTTTGCTCACAAGCTGACATGCGATGCTCATATGAGCTGGAAATACACCAGTCTAGAGGGTGACAACACTTCCAAAAATCATACCAAACACTACAATAACAAAAAAAGAGAAAAGAATACAATACAATAAACCCAAAAGAAATTACAACTGGCTTACACAGCACACCGACTCGTACACTTGTGCATATGGAAGTGAATATACCCCTCTTCGATAATCACACTGAGCAAGACTATAAGTCAACGCTTCGCAAGAGCACAACAGAATTGTCAAATAAAAATACAAAAAACACAAGTCATGGGCAACACTCAAAATATAATAATTCACGAAACCAAAGAATACTTCACAAAACAAAATACAAAAAAAATAAATTAAGGTGGGAAAACAATGATCAAATGAGCTGGACTGAGAAACTCTAAAAAAAGAAAACAACATTAAACAACCCGACATAAGTGGTCAACCCGGGTTATACAATTCAACCCTCTTTATAAAACAGGGCAATTAACAATAAGAAAAACCACAAACAATACAATTTCAAATAAAAAAAACATGTACAAATTTATTACCATCAATATTAAAATGCTAGCTATCCAGGTGACACAATAAAAGTTAAAATGTAGATACCTTTACAACATTTAGCTGATCACACATATACACCGTTGAAGGGCTATAATCCCCACACACTTCCTAAAAGAAGGAAAAGGCTTATAACACTTATATAAAAGGGTAGCAAATTAGTGCGAACAAAGATAAACTTGATTTTTCACAACAAAATGACGCACCATAGATCGTCAACCCTCACGTGCAATATATTGTGCAGCTCGTTCAGCATTTACCCTCATCCAGCCCAAAATAACAAGTACGAGAAACTCAAGGTATCTTCTATTAACTAAAAACAACCACATAGTTAAAAATATACATTTCTACAAAAGAAAATATATTTACAAGTCGTTTCACCATAAAATAATTCACTTACACAATTGTTAGCAAACTTAACACTCACGTGCACCAAGTCGTTCAGCTTAAAATACAGAAACGTCTAAAAATCAACTGAAAAGCAAACACTTTAACACTACATTCAAATATGTGAGATAACATGCCACAAGGAAAGAAAACCTACCAAAAATCGTTCTCCCAGCGACCAACAACCATCTGCATGCCAAACAATTGAAAGGCGCTCTGCTACTAGTCGGAAGTAGGCATTTAAAGGGAATCCTGCCTATCACCGCAGGTACAACATCGCCTCCTAGTGGCTTGGCTACAATTGTGTAATTGGTGTGATACATTTTTACCTGACAAATAAAACATTATATTTGATTCATTTTAGACTCTTCTGAAATCCTTATTTCCAGTAGATTGTGAGGAGGCTGGTGCTACCGCAAATTACGACCAGGATAGAGTAAACTGCAGGCTCAGGATTGAATGGAGCAGTAGGCACATCATCTGAGACCTCCTGATTTCTGTCTATCACTGATGTTAGCAGGTTTTACGGGAAGGGACTAAAGTAAACTACACTTTTTGTGAAGGCAAGCAGTAGGCGGCTGTCAAAAAGGGTATTTAGTCACCTACAGACCTCTGACTCAGCATCAGACTGGCGTTTTTGTGATCGTGAGATCGGCGTAATTGGCCAGCGCCATACTCTGAGGGCCATCGGGTCTCCAATGAACGAATAATTGAAAGTATAGCGAGTCCGAAATGATCAGATATCTAAATCAATACTTAATTGATATTTGTGATCAGCCTAAATTAAACACTTAAATTCTAACAATCATAAGAAATTGGAGTCGGAGCTAGATTAAAAATAAAACTAAATCCTGATAAATTGAGTGAACTTTGCAGAAGCGCTGTGAAAAGACGGAACATGCATTAAACCTTCAACCAGACAACTGGACTCCGCGCAAATTAATAAAAATTTAATGATTAACAAAAACAAACACTTATCATATATCATGTTCTCTTTACACTGGTTCATTCATAAAAAACGAGAGGAACACACTGTGACTGTTGATCTTCTCTTTTAATACTGCAACACAAACTCAGACAGACAGGATGAACTTCATCAACAACATAACACTGTCCTCTAGTGGAGCACTGAACAAACTAACATCAATACTCAGTTACTAACATCAGCCTATTCAACTGCATATACTACATCCCTCTTTTTAAGGACAATGAAGAAAATGCAGAAAATTACTCATTCACCAAGTATTATTGCTCAATTATTATAAAGCTCAAGACAACTGAAACAATAAACAGCACCCAGATACATGTTTGTTATTTCTCTTTAACCAAAACACTCAGAACACAAACATAACTTATTTTCTGACTTTTTCTTCTTAGCCCATTTCAAAATCACTGAATCTAACTGGCTTTTTCACAAGCCTCCCACTCCTAGTACAATTTCCTTGCTCCGTGTTTTCAGCTCTTCTGTGTCATCTCCTTCAACTTCCTCCTCAACACCTGTTAGATCTTTATCTTTGCTTGTATGTAAGTGTCTCCTGTTTCTTCTGTACGTCTGACCACAATCTGTCAATGTTGTAGGAACGAGGCTCTGGACTTTTTTCTGTCACCACTGTCGGCTTCAAACCCTGTGATGTTTCCACTCTGACGACTGATCCCGGCTGAATCACAGACAAAGGTTTTGCATGTTGGTTGTAGTAATGTGTTTGCCTTTGCTGTTGCCGTGCCAACCTTTTCTTTACATCTTTAGGGTGCTTGTGTTTCAGAGCCCCACTGTCTATTGGGAGAGTGCTCCGTAACACCCGACCCATGAGCAGCTGGTGAGTATCCAAGACCAGTCACTGGGGTGTTTCTCAGTGAAACAAGTGCAAGATGTGGATCCATCTTAGCTTTCTTTAGCATTAGCTTGATTGTTTTTTATGGACCTCTCTGCCACCCCGTTAGACTGTGGTGGACTTGAATATTTTCAGTTTATACCACAATCTTTTGCAAACTGATGCACCTCTGCACTAGCAAATGGCACATGATCACTTATGATTTTTTGGGTATGCCATGCCTATGAATACAGCTTTCAATTTTCCAACTACTGCACATGCAGCTTTGTCAGGAATCTGTTGAACTTCAGTGTATTTTAAAAAGTAATCAACAGTAAGGAGAAATGACAACATTTGAGCTTGAATATATCCACACCCAGCTTGAACCATGGAAGCTCTGGCAGTTCATGGGGTTTCAATGGCTCTTTTTGGTTCTTTGGCATTAGCTGCTGACATACTGTACATCTTTCGACCATGTTCTGGATCTGGAATCTCCTTGCATGTTCATTAGTGTGCTGTATTCCTTGATGAGCTGCATGGAGTCTTTCCAGTATTACTGGCCTCATACTTCTTGAGATGATGAATTTGTCACTTGTCTTTATCAATCCGTCACAGATTTGTATCGTGTCTCTGATGGACCAGTAACTCTTTAGATCTCTGTCGAGCTGTTTCATGTGGACAGGCCATCCTCGCTGGTGCACTTCTCTTTGCTTTGAAGACGTTTCATCTGCTTTTGTCTCTGACTTGAGCCTTTCAAGAATTTCAGTGCCCATGAACTCAGCGGATTCCATTGCATATACTACTCTTTCTTCGCCATCCATTTTTTCGTCATGCGGTCCGTCTTCAGATAGAAATGGCCTAGACAGAGCATCAGCTGTCAGCATGTCTTTCCTGGGGTGTAGCTCACCTGCTCACCGGTTGTAGCATTCTTTGCAGCCGGGCTGGAGCTTGACTCAGGGGTTTTGTGAAGATTGCCTCCAGCGGCTTGTGATCTGAATGTACAATCACAGATGCTCCAGAAACATACTGATGGAATTTATGTGCAGCAAAAACCACAGCCAGTAACTCTTTCTCCATCGGCACAAAATTTCGCTCGGCATCTGTTAGTTCTGTTGACGCATATGCGACTGAGTGTTCTTGTTGCAGTAAACATGCCACGATTCTTCATTCTTACAGACTGCATTTATCTGTGTGCACTGAAGTGTCCCCATAAACAAACTATCTACAGCTTGGAGTGTCTGCACAGATTTCATCCTGCACATTTTTGCAAAATGGTTGGCTTTGCCACACGCTCTGCATTTAGCCCCATATGCTGGACACGATCTGGTACATGCTTTTGATGTGCCGCTGACTTTCTCTTTTTTGTTTTGAAACGGTGTGGCTTTAAAGGGCTTGTTTTTCTGTTTTGCTCCTTTAATCATGTCAAATGCATGCACTTCAATATCTTTTTTTGCTGATGCCATTATGTTTATTCTTTCCCTGGCAATCTCAGATGCTCTGCATATGTCTACGGCCTTTTTTAGAGTCAGATTTGGTTCTCTCAGCAGTTTTTCTGTCACGCTTTTGTCTGTCACACTAAAAACTATTTTGTCTCTTATCATGTCATCCTCTGATGCACCAAATTCACAATATTTGCTTTTTTGCCTGAGTTCTGTAACAAACTTATCAATCTGCATTGGCTCATGCATAATGCATGTCCAGAACTGATGTCTCTCACAACTATGCTGATGATACCCAGATTTACCCAGCCTTATCGCCTTATCGCCAAATGACTACAGCCCCATTGATTCCCTCTGCCAATGCATTGATGAAATTAACAGTTGGATGTGCCAGAACTTCCTTCAGTTAAACAAAGAGAAAACTGAAGTCATTGCATTTGGAAGCAAAGAGGAAGTTCTTAAGGTGAATGCGTACCTTGACTCTAGGGGTCAAACAACTAAAAACCAAGTCAGGAATCTTGGTGTGATTCTGGAGTCAGACCTTAGTTTCAGTAGTCATGTCAAATCAGTAACTAAATCAGCATACTATCATCTCAAAAACACTGCAAGAATTAGATGTTTT
>NW_026128279.1:0-11052 GCF_022985175.1 Labeo rohita
GTCAAGAAACTGCTGTCCTGCCTGAACCTAACCAGGTCCCCTCTGACCTTCCCAAATCACTTCACATCTCAGCTGACCACCAAGAACCTCATCACGTCTCAGCTGGTCCCCTGGAGCCACATCATGTATCTACTGACCCAAGCCACGCAGAGCCCATGCTCCCAAGCCACGCAGAACCCACATTCCCAAGCCACAAGTCCACAGCATCCACACCCTCAAGGCCAACAGACATCCCACTATCTACTGTGCTGCCTGTAATGGCCGTTGCCATTTTCAGTGTGTGGGCTGCACACTGTGCCCCAGAGGCCTCGTCTGTCCACGAGTCTGCTCCAGAGGCCTCGTCTGTCCACGAGTCTGCTCCAGAGGCCTCGTCTGTCCACGAGTCTGCTCCAGAGGCCTCGTCTGTCCACGAGTCTGCTCCAGAGGCCTCGTCTGTCCACGAGTCTGCTCCAGAGGCCTCCTCTGTCCACGAGTCAGTTCCAGAGGCCTCGACTGTCCATGAGTTCGCGCCTATACCTCCAGAGGTGTCAGTGCACACTGTAGATCCTCCAAAGGAGGTGGCGTCCATTTATGAACTCCCTGCCACGTCTGCCCAAGAATCTGCGCCTATGCCTCCAGAGGTGTCAGCATATGCTGTAGATCCTCCCATGGGGGCAGCGTCCTCCCATAAACTCTCTACCCATCATACCACGGCCCAGAAGGCCAATCATGAACTCTCTGCCTGTCATGTCACAGCCAAGAAGGCCTATTATGAATTCGCTGTCTGTCATTTCACAGCCACGAAGGCCTCCCATTAACTCTCTTCCCGCCAGGTCACGATCACGAAGGCCTCCCATGAACTCTCTGCCCGCCAGGTCACGATCACGAAGGCCTCCCATGAACTCTCTGCCCGCCAGGTCACGATCACGAAGGCCTCCCATGAACTCTCTGCCTGTCATACCACGGCCAAGGAAATTGTCCGTGAACACACTGCTCTGCTATGGATATCACTAGCTCCACTGTGGATATCTCTGCTCCTGTCTGCTCTACCTGCTCTGCCTGCCTCGCCATGGCTTCCTGTCCTGCCTGCTCTGCCTGCCTCGCCATGGCTCCCTGCTCTACCTGCTCTGCCTGCCCCACCATGGCTTCCTGCTCTGCCACAGCTCCACGGCCCAGGTCCTCCAGTGCTTCACTGTCTGTCCCTGCTCCACGACCCAGGCCCACCTCCTCTGCACGGACCTGGCCCCCCATCCCACCCCCTGTTTTGCCTCTGTTCCCCCACCCTCCTGGACTGTTGTTTGAGCGCCAGGGGTCGCTCCTTGGGGGGGGATTCTGTAACGCCACGCCAGCAGAGGGAGCCCTCACCCACTGACTGACTGTTGTTGCTCCCTCTGCTGCTTCATTGGTAACTTCCTGTTTGGTGGCAATATAAGGAGGCCATTTTCAAACAGGAAGTTGCGAAGTATTGTAGTATTGTTTTGCTCTTGCGGACTCTACCAAGCATTTATCCCTGTTTTCTTTGCCTTGTTTTTGTCATTGCCACGGTTATTGTCATAGTTTTGCTTTTGTTTCATGCCATAGTTCTGTCTAGTTTTGCCATCGTTCCTTGCCTTGTTTATTTGTTCCTTTTTGGACTGCTCTCTCCGGTTATTGGACTGTGCCTGTTTTGTGGATTATGCTATTGTTTTGTCTTCGTCACACTGTTGTTGGATATTGACCCTGCCTGTTGACTACGATCTGGTTATTAAAGCTCGCACTTGGATCTTATACGCTTCCTACGAGTCTGCCTTACAGGTATGCACAAAATGTTTGTATGGAATAACACAATGAAATGACTTCCTAATCCACAATAACTTAAATGTACCGAATAAATACATCGATTTTATAGCTTTTTTTTTGTTTGTAATCTCCTTTATGGTCCTCTTATAAATATCTAATTCCTTAAGTGCCACAGAAAAAAATAAAAAGTTTTCTAATTGCTGAATTTTGCAACGATTAGTAAGTAAATAATAAAATTAATCAAGTGATTGATAATGTAAGCCTCATTTTTCGACGGCTGAGCCACATATTACATGTTCGTATAGTTAAAAAAAAGTTACACACCACTTTGTCATTTATAAATCCAGAAACCTCCCACTGTAATCTCTTTGTGTATTGACAGTGCCAGAAAATATGAGGTACCGTTTCTGGGTATAATGTACATAATGAACAATTTACATCTATATTTTCAATAAATCTGTTTACAAATGCTTATCAGGGTAAAATTTGTGCAGTATCTTAAATTAATTTTATTTTGTTTGTAATGAGATATTTGTTAGGTAATACCCAAACTTTACTCCAACTAATATTTCAGATAAACTTAGGAGATAACACATTGTTTACTAATTTCTTTTAATTTTCACAGTGTGGTAATGTGTATATAACTTTAAGGGATTGCAAAGCTCTTTATAAACATCTTCAAAATTCCATAAAGTGGTCCTTTGTTTCCATTGCTTTTTTTTCCAACAGTGGATGCACAACATGACACCACTCAACGTCAACAACACTCGTGGACCCGTGGACACATGTTGAGGTGTAAGTGCTAATGTTTAAAAAAATTAATGATCCGAATGTGTACAACCACAAAGTTGCTTTTTTGCCCTGTTACAGGGCAAGACAAACGCAGTCCTGTCAATTACAGAATAAATGTTAAAAGAACTCCATGTTGCCCTGAAATAACAGCTACAGCATCTAGAAAAATTTGAAGAAAATTTGCTCTGTTAAAGTCTCTAACCACAATGTAAGATTAACATTAGAAGACATTTCAAAAGATTAACTTCTGTGAAATTTTTAAACACATTTTTGTCTTTTGTGCTTCATTAATTTACATTAGAGTGCGATTTGTCTTACAGGGTCACATAACGAACAGCCATCTGTCAGGCCATGTGCCACAACTGAACAAGGTATTGCAATTTTTGTCATGTCATTCACATAAAGAGGATTTCCTTTAAAAAAAAAAAAAAAAAAAAAATGTAACTGCGTTCAAATTCTTACTTTTCACACTTTTCTTTTAATGTCTATATAGTATTGTCTCCAGTCCCAAATGCTTCATTGCCATCCCAGTCCCAGAGGACCCCCCAGTGTATGTGAGAACTTTGCTGTTGCATCTTATTTTATACACATTATACCTTAATACCAACACAGCCTACATACATTTCTCTGAATCAGAATTCATACAGTTAAAAATATAGAGGCTATACAATGTCTGTCATTGCTCAACAAGAGCTAAAGTACAGCCAGCTAATTTGACAGTAACTGATGCAGTAAAATTGCACAGCAGCCTTATTACTTTACCTTCACTTATAGCCAACCCTGGTCCTCGAGAGCCACTGCCCTGCCTGTTTTCCAGCTGTCCCTGCCCTTCCAGCTTCTGACTGACAACACACCTGATCCATTACTAATCAGCAGTAAGTAAGGCATGGATAGTTGGAAAACAAGCAGGTCAGTGGCTCTCGTATTTTAACATTGCCATGATGCACACTACTGTTAATTTGTAATATTGACCATATGTTAAAATGTTCATGAAGTGAAGTAATACTGAATCATTTTTTTCGCAGAGTCATGTCAAATGCTTAAAGGCCAAATGCAGTGTGAGGGGTGGTGGCCAACTTTCAAAGCCTTTCAAAGCTACAGCTTTGTACTATGTAATTTAAGGTAATTTTGGCCTTATGACATTAAAAAAAAAAAACAAAATCAAAATGTTCCTTGTCCGTTATTTATTTAAAAGACCACCTGTCTTTATCAGAAATGTCCTGTTCACATTCACACAGTTGCACATCTACTTTATTTCAAGAGCCCCATAGAGATATTGAAGAGGCAGTGGACTAATGCTGTTTTTTATGTACTCTAGCACACATCTAATGCAGAAAATCTTTTATTGACATAAGATTATTCTAGACTAAAATAACATATAATACTTATTGTTTACTTGTTACTAATGCTTCTTTCATGAAACTGAAAAAGTCTTGTTCCATTGTATTTTAAATGTATTTGTATAACCTTAAAGGCATTTTCAAAATGAGTGCATGTCATTTAACTCAATTTTGCCATTTTGTTTCTTAAATATCTTAAAATATTTATGCTCTCTTCCCTCAGATGCTCTGAAGAGGTGGAGTCCAACTGCCACAGACTCCGAAATTGATGCAGCAATGGTTGAACACCTAAAACATGCTCCAGGAAGAGCTGGGGGCAGTGGTTATAAGAAATAAGCTGTTTTGAGAGACATTTACATGTGTGTTTACATTAATCCAGTATTTTTGGTTTGTACTTGTTTGGTTTATAGCTGTTTAAAATTAATGCAAAACTGCTTCAATTAAAAAAATTGAGTACTGCTACAATAATAATGCTTCTGGAAGAGCAGGTGCTTGTGGAGCAACAAAATTATAGTAAACATTTTGGAATAATGATAAATAAAAGAAATATACATATGTGTTACCTTGGTTATGTTCTTGTTTGAATAATGGTTACTTAAAATTAATGTAAAGCTTTGAGAAAATTGGTGCATGCTTAGAATTAACTACATTATACTATTTCTATTTTCATGTTTAAATAGTAGCTGTTTAACAAATGGAAGACCTTGAAAAAAATGTAATATGCACAAAATATGTTGTAGTAAATTAGAACGGTCTAATTCTTGCTTAAGTCCACAAAATGTTTTATTGTTTGTAATGCACGCGGTTAAAACGTTTTGTAGACGTTCAGGTCTGACTGGACCGACTTTGGACCGTTTTTGAACTTGTAGTAAGTTAAGGTGTCTAAACATCAAGACACAACTAATTGCCTTTTCACGATGTTACAGAATGGGTGTGTGACTATTTTATATACAGGCTTATATACTAAACTTATATTAACACATTAAATTAACACATAGTATAGAGATACAGAAGAAGACACATTTAGACGTCCAGGGACGCACAGAAAAAGACGTGCAGTTCACGTCCAGATAACGTCAAAGACGTCGATTCAACTTTCATTGTGGAACTATTTTTCAACCATGACGGGACGTGTCGGAGGGACGTCTTTTCAACGGTCCTTACACGTCCAAATGTTTGCTGGGTATAGAGTGGGTGGAATCAGATTAATGGGAGAGTGGGATGGGGAAAGTGGGCGTGGTCAAAGTGGGTCTGTGTCTTAGATGAAGGTATTTTGAACACTGATATTTCGACATTTAACACACTTGATTTTTGCTAAGTTTTGATAATATAAAATCGAAAATTGAAGTTCCCACATATGAAATTCAGTTGTTTAGATTCAATATAAATGCTTTATTTGGGGGTACTTTATAGTCTAATAAGAGAATTGTGGTTAATTAATGTCTTTCTGCTTTCTTTAGAAACTATTATTCATTAAAAATTTGCCTATTGTCTGTGTGCGTGTGTGTGTGTGTGAGAGAGAGAGAGAGAGAGAGAGAGAGAGAGAGACTGATGATCTGACCTGAGATCAGAGCTGCACTGCCATGAGAGAAACTCTTAAATGATGGATCTGAATCAAACTGATATCAGTGTGAATGCGGTTCTGATTTGCTTCGGTTTCTCCAGCTGCTGAAGTGAGATGATCATCTGAAACAGCTTAATTCTGTCTGAGAGGCTTTATCAATCTGTTCATGTGACTGTTATTGAAATCTGTACAGCATCAGTGGGAGATTATTACTGATAGAATGAATAAAGTTTATTTAACAAACTCTAGCAGTGGTTAACTGTGTATGTTGAATGTTTATGTTGATTTTCGGTTCATTATCATCATTAATGCTCTCAGCTGCAAACCAGTAACGTTTCGAATAATTACAATGAAATCTGAAGAAAGTGAGCATGAAGGAATCAGCCACAGTTAATCACTGCGGTCAGGCCAGCCGCCAAATCGAAAAGCATGGTCAATCTAGCCGCCACTTTATTTCGACGGTCGGGCATAAACTGCGTATTACGGTAAAAGCGTCAGAGAACTGATCCAAATGGCAGTGCTCGTCTAGAACATGATTTTTACCATAGCTCTCATATATGTGTGTATGTGTGTGTGTCTATATATATATATATATATATATATATATATATATATATATATATATATATATATATATATATATATAAATAAAAATAAAAGTTCTAGATTGCACAGATCACTTTCACCTCAGATTGAAAGTGCACCTTGCCACTGTGCTAGCAGCACAGTTGGGTGGGCTCTTATTTTGTAATTCCTAATCAGATAATCCTGAAACTCTGCTGTTAGCACTGTGGCAAGGTGCACTCTCAATCTGAGGTGAAAGTGGTCTGTGCAATCTAGAACTTTTATTTTTATAGCTTCTTAAAGTAGAGACAAAACAGTGTATAAATCAGATTTGGGTGGGCTCTTATTTTGTAATTTCACATCAGATAATCCTGAAACTCTGCTGTTAGCACTGTGGCAAGGTGCACTCTCAATCTGAGGTTAAAGTGGTCTGTGCAATCTAGAACTTTTATTTTTATAGCTTCTTAAATGTAGATCTCTCTCTTTCTCTCTCTCTCTCTCTCTATATATATGTATCTACTTTTATATATATATATATATATATATATATATACACACACACACTCACACACACACATACATATATGAGACTTATGGTAAAAATCACGTTCTAGACGAGCACTGCCATTTGGATCAGTTCTCTGATGCTATTACCGTAATACGCAGTTTATGCGCGACCGTCGAAATTAAGTGGCGGCTAGATTGACCGTGCTTTTCGACTTGGCGGCTGGCCTGACCGCAGTGGGAAATCAGCCTTGCAACAGGGCGTACCGTAACAAAAGTGAAACTCAAGATAAATAATGATGAATGTCTGCGGCAGCTCGGCTCCTGGTGAGTTTGTATTCCTGCCACGATGGATTATAAAGATTTTCAAAAACATATTAAGATTGTTTTGATGATGTGAATCGCATTTGTTTTATAGAAAGCATTTTCATGGACTTGTGATCTTACAAATACAGTGAAGATAAGGTGACGGGGCACGAACCATCGCCTGGTAAGAGCGTCTGCATCGGGGGGAGTTTAGTTTAGAGCCTTACACTGTAGATGGGTGTGAATATTTTACATTAAGCAGTTATTTGAATTGTTGAATAGTTAACGTTTGGATAAAGCTGTAAAGAGCTTCATCCCGAGCGGGCCCGGGGAGGTGCCTTGTTCGGCCACTTCAGTCTACAGTCATTACTACTACTTTTTACTTAAATTTACATTTAAATACCATAGTTTCATTTCATTGATATAATGTTAATACGCCAACCTACTGAAGTACTGGAATCTGTTGTGTACCTCTGTAATACACTGATAACCACCAAAAGCAGGTGGTGATGAGAAAGTCACATGACGAACCAAAGCCCATCACAAGCAGCTTTTAAGTACTAACTATAGAAGGTGCACAGTGTCATTCATACAAATATTAAACACCATCATTGTAACACACACAAAACTGAAATAATGCAATAAAAATTAATTTAACAGCATTAGACGTAAAATACAGGCTTAATGTACAAACTTGATAGGAATAAAAAAAATAAGAAGAAACATAGTTACTTCAACAACAACAACAAAAAAAAAAAATTGTCAATTTAAGGTTATTTACTGTAAATTTTCACTGTAAGTTTTTCATCGTATATAGTGGGGAACTTACTGTTAACCATTTAACAGTTTTTTTTTTTACTGTATTTTTACAGTCTTTTACCATTAAATTCAGTCATGTTTTTACAGTTTAGGTGACAACTATGCATATCACTTCTGCAGGCTGTGCTTTACTCTGTGAGATAAAGTGTCACTATTTTCATAGCTTTGGCTGGCTCTTAGACACGTAAGTCACCTGGCAATTCTCTCCCAAGTGGTTTCAATGTTGCCAGCATTAAGTCTGAGTATGATTCAATAGGCTATAAAACATATTAAAATATCAGGAAATGATTTGTCTTTAAAAGTTTTGGTTCAATATACTTACCAAAATTGCCTTTAACCTACACATTTTTTTAACTTTTAATTTTCCTGAATAATTTTGACATTCTTCTTTGGTAATGGACCGAGCAGGCTTGTTAAAACATTATGTCTCCAAAGAAGCTTAACATGTCTTCTAAGTAAAGAATTATTGTTGAATTTTTAGAGGGGTGTACTCATTTGTGACCATGGACCACAAAACCAGTCATAAGGGTCAAGTTTTCGAAATTGGGATTTAGGCATTACCTGAAAGCTGAACAAATACGCTTTCCATTGATGTGTGGTTTGTTAGGATAGGACAATATTTGGCCGAGATACAACTATTTGAATATATGGAATCTGAGGGTGTAAAAAAAAAAAAAAAAAAAAAAAAAAAAATCTAAATATTGAGAAAATCACCTTTAAAGTTGTCCAAATGAAGTTCTTAATAATGCATATTACTAATCAAAAATTATGATCTTTACTTAATTTCCTAATGATTTTTGCCATAAAAGAAAAATCAATAATTTTGACCCATACAATGTATTTTTGGCTATTGCTACTAATATACCCCAGCGACTTAAGACTGGTTGTGTAGTTCAGGGTCACGTTTATGCTGTGCTTTGGGTGTTTTTTTTTTTGTTAAACAAAACCACAAAAAGAGAGATAGAAGCTGGCATGGGAAAAAAGCAAATGTATGTTGTCAATATAAAACCTTTCTATGAAATAGACCTGTAGAAGCTTGTGTGCCACATTGTTGAAATATACAACAGTCACTGCAATACAGCAACACACTATTTTGCTTAATCACAGTCACTGCTGTTTATTCGTGTGACCCTTTCAGAAATGCTTTGGTAATCTATTATGTGAATGTTTGATTATATCTGTATTCAGAGTATGAAGCTATGTTATATAATGTTTTGTGGGTGTATTATGTGTTTTTCATCTCTTATCAGTTTATTTTTCAGTACAACTCTTGATTCATTCTTTTGTTACCTGTCTGACAGAATCAGACTGAATAAAGCTAAACAATCTGGCTTATGACTGTTTATCTGCCTCTGTCTAGTGCTTTTTAACACATTTTATGTTTAGCACAGTTTCTGCACAGTTTGACGTGATAGCATGACAGAAAAGGCCAACCTCAGCAACCCTGAGGCAAAATGGGAGTGCACATGAACTGTCAAGCTATTTCTTTTATTGCACAATTTCCCCGCTTGAAAGGGAGAAACACATCATCAACGGAGACCTTAACTGGATTCCACTCTTTTATTTTTTCATCAATTATGATGAAACTAACATGAGTTGTAGCAGAAAGGTGAAAAACCTTTAAACAGAAACAAAAATATAACATACGTAAATAAATTGCAAAATAAACTTGTTAAACAACCACTGCTTGTTATTCTGATTCTTTGTATCGGCTTTTAACATACAGCATTGTTCAGCTTCATTATTTAATACTAAAGTACACTTTTTAGAGTGCGATCTGCAGCATAGTTTAGAAAATGTACTTGCATCCAGTTTCATTACATGTATATGATTTTAACGATCAGATTAGTCACACACGAACTTCAAAAATAAATCACATACTATCGTCATTCTATCAGCGATCGCAAACACAAAGAAAGATGTGCAAATCAAAACACATGTAACTTAGTGACATTTCTATTCGCTATACTAAACTACATTTGACTTGAAATAGCTAAACAATGAGCAGATAAACACAGTATGGCCTCGAAATCTCTCCGTGCCGAGCACAGACATTTTTTGCTGCGTCACGAACTCACTCGGCATCTGCCGCTACAACAGTCACATCCATCGGTTTACTGAATCGAAATTAAAGTTCTCACCGGCTGCCACTCCGGGATATGATGATGGTTTAAGCGTTTGTGCACTTTCCTTTCGTCCAGCCTTTGATTTCAGCAGAGAAGTTGCCTTAGCTTTCGGTTTCAACTGAGAAGTCGCGTCCGCGCCGCCTCATGAAACGTAGATTCCTTTCCTCCCGCCTCTCGCTCTGATTGGCTGACGCAGGCCCGGTTCCAGAACCAAATCACTGAGGGTGCTTCTGAAAATTGTGAGGGTGCTCACAAAAAATATGCATGGAACTGTATGAAAACGGTACCACCAAATAGGACTGAGTAATATAAATCGTCTACACTAGTATCGTAATTGTAGTTTCAACAAATGCCATCTAACATCAAGAATACACTGTGAAGGTTATTACTGCATGCTCATCTAGGAGCAGTTCACATGTCGCGCCTAAAAACGCGTTCTTTCCAAAGCGCTAAGTTACGCTCCCATGGCGTCTGTCGTTACTAGGCAACCATGGCCTACGCTCTCCATGAAGACAAGTTAGTTTCAGCAAATGATAAATGGCTTTCTAGCACTGCCCTGCTACAAAATGTATTTTAAAAATGTCTATCCCTGTACAGCTATGATCAGCTGTTTCACCGTCTTGGCTGAGTTTTCAATGTTGTTTCTATAAAGGATGAAGCTGATTGGTTGGTTCGTGTCACATGACCCGAGGTGCGCTTTTAACAATTCAGCTTGTGTATTTATAAGCTTGTGTGTACGTATTAATTTGGCGAATTTATGTATGTGTGTGCATCTGTCTGCGTGTTCATTAATTTAAAAATTAATACGCTATTAATAATTTTATCTGAGGGTGCTTTTGCTTTTGTTTGGGGGTGCTTAGCACCCTCAAGCACCCCCGTAGAACCGGGCCTGGGCTGACGATTTATTGATATTATTTTTTTCATTGATTTTAGTTTGACTTAACATGAACCATCATGCTACTAAAGCACTCCAAAACTGTATTTAATGTTTGAAATTCTTAATAAAATTTGAATGCTAAAACTTTATTTCCTGTTATCAAAAATAACCTGCTCTGTCTTGTCTGTCAGCACACTAATGTCCTTTTTGATCTGCATTTTTTTTCAAGTAAATGTTTTTTTTTGTTTTTTTTTTTTCAGTATGATTAAATGATACCCAGCAGCCTTGAAATTTTAAGTTGAATGAACTCAAATATCTAAGTTGTCACTTAGTACAACTTAACATTTCAAGGTGACTAAACTTTTTTGAGTTTTTTTTTTTTTTTTACTGTGTAGTAGCATA
>NW_026128280.1:0-11040 GCF_022985175.1 Labeo rohita
AGATCAAGGCTGGGAAAAATCTTTTACTGGGCTGATTTCCTGTACCACATTTGCATGCTTTGTTTAGATTGATTCCACCTCTATGTACTCCGCCTCCTTCAAACCTATATACTTTGCTGTGCTGAGATATTGTCAGACTTTTGAGGACTGCAGAGCTACGCAGCGCATTCTCAATAAAGAATTCTGTTGAAGATACCCAAGAGTCTCCTGGTCTTCGCTTCTGAGTTTCCAACACATGCAACTTGTTGCTTTACACATTAATGTGGGTTTTCTTTTTCTTTAGACTGTAAAAACAGCCTCTGTAATTATATATTAAATTCAATAATTAAATTACATGTTAAATTAAATAATTAAATGTTAAATGCATCCATTTTTAATAGTAAGTCCTTAAAATCAAGCTACATATCTAATGAATTCTTTTAAACATGTTTACATGCTAACAGGACACATCAAACTAGCATTTCCACTCGTGGAAACAGATAAATTAGGAGGTGCAGAGAGACGTCATGTAATGTTGGACAATGAACTGACAGGGTCCATTTGAAGTAATTTATTAAGAAGCCAATGGACAATATAAAGTTTCTGACTGTGTGGGGCACTGACTGCTTTCCAAGAAGGGGCACAACTGATTTACAAATATAGTGATAGTGTCAAATGAGACTGTACAGGCAATGAGCAGTAGAGTAAACGTTGCAGGACTGTCTACAAGTACACTTGTACAATATCATACTAGTGTTCAACTGAACTATTGAATTATTAAGACTCTGATGTAATAATGGGGCATTTTTCAAACTTTTACCCAGTCCAATTACCCACACTTGCGGTCTTGGCCACTTTATAGCACATGTGACAGGAAGTAAGTGCACAAGACTGTTCCCGATCTTAATAATGCCAAACTGCAGTGCCCTTAAAGCACACTAAATCCACACCATTTTTAACACTGCTCAGGAGGTTCAGCGTATCCCATCGTGCATCATGTTTTGGAATAAATCGTGAGATCTTGTGAGACGTCACGGAAACCTTTCCAATGCAAGTTAAAAATGAATAATAATTATATTAATTAGATATTACAAATAATTTGGTAGTTTTAGATTACGTAATATAATTAGTCAAGAGGTCAAGTGCAAGTGTGGGTATTTGGACAGGGCAAAAGTTTAAGAAACAACATGTTATATATGTTATATATGCTGTGCAAATGATAACAGCAGGAATGTTTGATAAAAGGGTAAAACTAACACAGACCACTGCAAATGTCTCCCTCCACAGCTTTCTGTCTTCTCTGTTTCTAAATGAAGACTCTCCACAAACAAGACTGGGCTGACTGCTTCATTTAGGTCTTCTCAGATAAAAAAAAAGACAATTATATAGAGAATGTTAATAATGATCTGTGTGCAAAATGTTTACTTTTTTTTTTTTTTTACATTAAAAGGTACACACTTGGAATAGTAATTGTAGTGATTACTGTGGTATCTGTTGTAAAAGCACATCAAAGCTAGCATTACAGTGGTAAAACCATAGTAAAAACATGGTAAGTGTCATGTTTACTGTGTTTTAACTTAGAATATCACAGTACAACTTACAACAACTGTTGTAAGTGTTGTGGTTCCCATGATTTTACTACAAATACAACTTCCATCTTTGAACCTGATATGAATATAAAACTGATGAAGGTCTATGACATGTCACGTGACAGATAGAGTTTAATCGCCTCAGTTAGCAGGTGTGTTCGTTTAGTTAAACATAATGAAACACAAAGACAGATATAATTGCGCAAATAAGCATACGGCGCTAATCTGATTAATAAAGAAGACAGGACACATTTTAAAACAAACGTTAAGACAGCCTATTTACGACTACTCACAAATAGTGGCAAATATCGCAATGTGTGCTGAATGAGACTTCCTGAACGTGATTTCATAGCGATCATCATCTCATGTTCTGACGCCAAAAGTTTCCCATTGAAATCAATGTAGGTCCCAGTTCGTCGATATAGTGACGCGCTGAGGGGCGCCGTTGAGGTCTTCATAGTGATGCTAGAGGCGCTTGACCGTCCTGCAGTTTTTGACGCCTCAGGAGTGAGAATGGGTTGAATATGCCCATCAATAAACTGAAGAGAAAGATCTATGGAGATAAAATAATGCCATAAAGATTTTCATGTGAAGAGTACACGTTGTGCAAGTATACACAAGACTGTAAGTGTAAATTAAATTTGCATACACAAGAGAAGCTTTGTAAAAGTGTAAATCGTGTTTCAAGTGTAAGAAAAAAAAGATTTGCAGCATTTTACTGTTACTCGTAAGTATAATTCATGTGTTGTGAAACTGCAGCTTCATGCTTTCACAAAATAAATATGATCTGCATTCTTCTGACTTCCATTTCTCCGCGCTTACACTTTTGTCATGATTCTCTCACTCACTGAGTTTTGCAAGCTTGAGGGGGAGGGCTAAATTAAAACATGATACTTTATAAGTTGTGTAGCATTAGGCTAGACTCTCATGTGTTCATCCTGAATTGTTAGCTGGTGTTAACATTATTGGATTGGTTTGGCTTTACATTGAAATGCATATATCATATAATATATCCTAATATATAGCTGATGTTAAACATTACAAAATGATATGTGACAATGCTCAACAATAGTATCGAAGTGCTATACATTTTATAAAACCTTTTTACTATAACAATAAAGCTACAAAAATCTGAATTTGACAATTTTCCAGACCACGTCTCTGTTTATTGTATTTAACACTCAATTGTATACTTTGACATTTTTGAAGATTTGGAAAAAAAAATTGTAAAATCCCCTTAAATTATAACATGTTAAAGTGAAAAAAAAAAAAAATTCACTATATTGAACCAAATTTTAGTTAAAAAATTTGAGTCGTCCCTGATCAGTAGACAGGTGAAATTATGGATTTTGTTATAAATTATTATAAATGATGCTGCTAGTGCAGATATAGGCCATGTTTAACACTAGCACCGCCAGGGCTCGCTGTACACCTAAAACCTCCAGCGGGTAAATTTTACCCAAGCACATGACTACTGTTTTTATACGCCTAAAGAACATTTTATTTCAGTGTATTATGCCCCTGTTTTCATAAAGAAACATCTAAATATGAGATCAGAGTCAGATGAGCGTCAGATACTGACTCAGACTAATGGCATTTAGTGCTTCTATGCTCTTCAGCATCCATAAATCACCTTCTTTTTACTAATTTTGACTTTATTTATGAATCTCAACTGCTAATTCGGTGAGTAAAAGGCGCTGCCTAGCAATGCAGTTACAATTAAAACATAAGTAGCAAGAGAATGACAGCATGAAAATATAGGCATAATATAAATGCCACGTTTTTGATCTTTTTTTTTCTAAACCATTTTTAGAGGATTGTAAATTATACCATTTTAGTAAAAGTCAGTGGCTGGGAGACTTGAATGTTTTATTCAAAGTCTGTTATGTAGGCTACATTTAAAATATACCCCGTGGCAGTTTTAGTATTACGTATCATCAAAATTACAATATTACAGTAAACTATCATATATTGCCTGTTGAGGACGATGACGACACAGCTCGAATTTCAGTATAAACACACAGCCTGGTACACAACTTATATCGTGTTTTTATTTTATTTTATTTTTAATGTATGTCTACATGAAAAGTACCATTCCACTGGAAGCGAGAACTAAATGAAGATAAATGTTTTGGCGTGTGACGTGTTTATTGAACCAATCAGATAAGAGTAAATGGAGTCCGCGAGAGTCTCATTTGATTGGCTACAGAAAGGTGGTGGCCCCGCCCTCCCCCTCACGCTTACAAAACTCAGTGAGTGAGAGAATCATGACAAAAGTGTAAGCGCAGATAAAAGAAAGATGGAGCTGAACATATCAGATTATTTCGGCAACTTTGTGTCCTACATACACAACAAGTCATTTAGACATTTACAACAGTTTGTTTTTTACACATACAAATTGGTGCTACACAGTTAATCTGTTTTGCAAACTGTTGTTTTCCTGTGCAAGTCACTGTTCACAGTCTTGCAGTGCTTTTGACCATATTTTACTGAAAAGAAATGGAAGTCAGAAGAATGCAGATCATATTTATTTTGTGAAAGCATGAAGCTGCAGTTTCACAACACATTAATTACACTTACGAGTAACAGTAAAATGCTGCAAATCATTTTTTCTTACGCTTGAAACACGATTTACACTTTTACAAAGCTTCTCTTGCGCATGCAAATTTAATTTACATTTACAGTCTTATGTACACTTGCACAACGTGTACTCTTCACATGCAAATCTTTATGGCATTATTTTATCTCCATAAAGATCACTTTATAATGTTCACACAAATGAGCTATAAGCAGAAAATGTAAAATAATTGTTGCTTCAAACATTTGATTCAGCAATAAACAAATGTTTGTTGTGAAACAAAATTATAATTGCTTAGAAGAAAAATTATTATAAGTTATTAAAAGGGTCAAGAAACAAACTAAAGCAAACCTTGACCACAATTATGGTGGCATTATGTTTTTTTTTTTTTTATTATTATTATTATTATTACAATTAAGCCAGTCTGCTTAGTAATGAGTGAAGCTGGTGATGCTGTTTGTGGAGTTGTTTAATCAGATTTTGAGAGATTTAATGTCTTTTATTTCAGTTGATTTAATCTGTGTCTGAAATCAGTTGTAGTTCTTGTGTTTGTCTTTTCTTCAGTGATTCTGTTTGTTAACAGCAGGTGTTCATCACTAATGCTCAATCACCTTTTAATTGATCACTTAATTATCTCATTAACTTTAACTCTGCTTCAGTGTTAATTTAACTCTATTTAGAGAGGGACCAAATGTTCTCTGAATAGAGCTGTTTTTACTCTGTGGATTTTACTGTGCAGTCCATATGCGCTTTCACATGTCCCAGCCGCACAAAATTATCTATTAACGGCTCAATATACCAGTTAAACTCGACTGCAAAACAACACTAAAGGCATAGTAAAATCACTTACAGAAATTAAAGACTTTGACTTGACACAAAGAAAACTTTAGATTTTCTTACCTGACTGGTATTTCTAGCTCTGACGCCATGATACACCTCCTTCACACCGTCTTCATCAAATGCGTTTGGAAACGTCATATCCGTTTTTTTGAACGGCGAAATTAAACCGTTTACGTTAGTTTAACGATTGATAATTAAGTAAAATGGAAACTTAAACAGTTTAAATTACAATACAATAGTGTTTTGGCGGAAAAAGAAACATACTTGTGTTGTTTTAACAAATACCTGGGTAAAAACAACAGTGGCACAAAACCATTTTTTTTTTGAGTGTATTATCACATTTTCTGCTTTATACTTTTTTCCCAATCTTTGACCAAATTACCAAGTTTCTCCAACATTTCTCTATTAGCCACTTTGTTATTATAACCATAAATACAAAGTAATATATAGCATTTGTCATGTATTTCTACTGCTATCAGTGGCCTCTTTATGAACAATTACAGAGCCTTCAAATCTGTTAAATAACACCATCACACCAGCTGAATATGAGGATCCATGTGCAAACAAGACTGTATCACCCCACTGAATTTTACTAAATCTTTCATCCTTCAAAGCAGAATGAGTGTCTTGTAAGAAAACACAGTTATTTGCAAAATAAAAAAAAATGGCTTTATGCTTAACACTATTTTTAACCCCCTAACATTAAAAGATAGAAAAGAAACAGACATAACTTAACATAACTTCAGTACGCACTCAACTTTATGCTGTTATGAGTGAACATGTTGTCCTAAATAACTCTATTACCAAACCACACCGACTGCTATATGAACTTTAGTTAAACACATTCTCTTAAACGGTTAAATCAGAATATTTCCATCTGATATGCGGCAAACCTTGCACACTTAAACACACACAGAAAAAAAAATGGTGGTTCTTCAGCGGTTCTTTGGTGTGACTGTGGTGCTATATAGCACCATTTGTTTTTAGAGTGCAGGAGTGTAAGTGTGACCTTGTAAACATCAATCACGGATCACGGAGTCCATCAATAAGTGCATATCCTTCTTTTAGAAAGGCTCTCTTCCCATTATTCCTGGCTTCTTGCACTTTTGGTCACAACTTAGCACGAGCTTCGCAATCTTCCTTTGAAAAGTCTTCTTTGAACTGATGTTCATCTCTTTACACACTCTTGCCTCTCGTGATTTTTTCCACACTTCATCTCGAACAGTCCGCATTACAATCTGGATGATCACTGGTCTGGTAACTTGTTTGTAGCGGCGTCGTTTCTCTTTCCTATAGACGATGCTCTGTATCCACCGACTGCCGAAGCTTCTCACTGATCACGGAATCACCAGAGTAAAATCCCGATCACCGTTTCTCTACCGATATAAAGTTGGTTCGACGTTTGATGACAGATATTCAGCCGCGAAAAACTTCAATATATTCTTAGTAAATGAGTACAATTATATACAGAATGTCTGATCTGAAAAGCATCAGAATGTAGAACTGAACACACATCACAGTTTATTTGTTTATGTTGAAACACATAAAGGCTCCAGCAGCGCCAGCTCGCATTTAGACCAGCTAGAGACCATCTACAAAATACATGTGAAAGACTAAAACCATTAATGGTTTCCCATCGGAATGATTCTTTTTATTTAGTTAACAAAACAAGAGCAATTTGTGCACCAATATGATAAAGATATACAAACACTTATAATGCTCACTTGCATTTAAATAAGAAATACTGTAAACAAGATATGTGATTGTGGTTATATATTATTACTATTACAATATTAAATATCATTATCATTCCATAATCCAGTGGTTATGCAGTAGGCTTATTCCAGGTCCTTGTGAGAACATTTTAATGTTCACTGTATTCACAGAACTATGACACCAAAAAGTTGTTATTGAAATAAACCAATAAATAAATTCATTTAAAATAAACACACTTCTGTATCACCTTCATGGTGTGTGTCTTGTTTCTGTTTTTATAAGAACATTTTTATATTTGTTTTAGTCACAGAACTATAACACAACACATGCCGTAGAAATTCAACAATTCAGTCAAAGCTGGCAAAAGTGTTGTTTTGACTTGAATTTGAAAATCAATCTAAATATATATATATATATATATATACACACACACACATATATATATACATTCTACAAATGTTTATTAATAACAACATTATCCTCTAACATTTTAATAGATTTAAGTGGGAATCTTCACATTGGATGTTGGATGTGGACTCAAATTATGCTCAGAAGTAAAATTTAGGTCGAAAGTAAAAACCCAACCTTTATTTACACAAGCTCTTATTGAGTTTAACAGAGGTTTAAATGTTGAAGTCCTTATGAAAGTAATAGTTCGGTTTGATGTCACCATTATGGTGAGAAGTGTTTGCTTTAGTTGAGCAAAATTGACTCCTGACTTTTTGATATTTTTCTTTACTTGCTGTGGTTGTGTTTGTTACAGCAAAAAGAGCATGAGAGAATGTGGTCAGCTGATGGTCATCTATGATGATAGTGACATAGTGATCTGGTTTCATCTAGAGTAACTTGATTTCACATTGTGCTAACTCAATAGTTCAGTAAAACTGATATTTAGCAGAATTCTAATTAGAAAAATTTTAAGTTTTAAAGCCAGCAAAGTTTCTTCGAACACAAACATCAAGTATCAGTGTATGAATCTCAACAATGGTGACTTGCTGTAATGTATTATGGCTGCATCTAAAAAAAAAAAAAAACTCATCTAGGGATCCCAGAATGCATTGCGGCATGAAGCATGTCACCATTGTTGAGATTCATACACTGATTCTTGATGTTTGTGTCTGTTGAAGCACTCAGTAGTTTAAAATGATTCTTAACAGTGTATTTTTTTTTTAAAAAAAAGGTAGAAATGTAGATTATTTGATCAGAACATTGCTGGATTTCACACTGTTGAAGCACATTATTACAGTCACTAATACAAGTTTAACAACTTATATTAGTGACAGCTGCAGATGTGATCAGATCACTATGTGACAATGTCAGTAAATAATCAATAGCTCCCGACCACTTTTTTTTTTTTTTTTTTTTGCAGTTTCTGCCATAACAAATACAGTTCCAACTGCTAGAAAAGAGTCAAATTGCTCAACTAAAGCAAACACTTCTCACCATAATGGTGACATCAAACCAAACCAATACTTTCAGTTAACATCTAAACCTCTGTTAATTTCAATAAAAACTTGTGTAAATGTATGACAGAATAATCTGGTTTATAATAAGTGAAGCTGGTAATGCTGTTTTTGGAGTTATTTAAAGATGCTGGAGCTTGACTTCAAACAAAGGTTGTGTTTTCACTTTCAACCAAAATGTGAATCTGATCAATGTAAGTCCACATCTAGTGTGATGAGAATCTTTATTAGAATGTTAGAGGATAATGTTCTAACAATGTTATCAATAAACATTTGTACAATGTTTTTAGAGAATGTGATCCTTTTAGGAGAATATTATGGGAACTAAAATAAAACTTGCTAAATTGAAAACATTCCCAGAATATGAAATATTTCTAGCTGGGACATACTATTAAAAATGAAAGCAATACATAATTTAGTTTGAAATAAATACAATCTTCTATCTCAGGTTTAAAGGCTGTGTCTTGTTACAGATTTAATAAAGAACATTTTACAGTAGTTTTCATTGTCAAAAGTGATGCAGAAGTCATGATATTGACATTTTAAAATAACTTGTGAAACCTTCCAGAGAGTGTCCTGTATTTCTGCCCCCTAGAGGAACATACTGCTGTTTTGACTTTTGAGTTTGACATTCAAACTTATAAATGTATTTTAAATCGATACAGTCTGCTATTTCAACTTCAAAAGGTGTGTCTTGTTTCTGATTCTCAAATGCACATTTCAATTCAGGTTTTACTGTCATATGTCATTCAGGACACATGATATTAAATTAAAATTTAAATCTGTCAATACATTAATTTAATTGCATGCAGTTTTCCATCACAACTTCAAAAGCTGTGTCTTGTTACTGGTTTCTAGAAGAATATTTTAATGTTGGTTTCAGTCACAGAATTATAAGAGAACACATGCAAATGAAACTGAATTTACAATTCAATTAGACAAAAGAAAAAAAAATTCAAGGGTCTGTTTTGTTTCTTTAATAACACTAATTTTTTTCTGTTTGTTTTGTTTTTGTTTTTTGAGAAAAAAACAGTCCATATATAGTATATTATTTTATTGATATATAATCAATTATCATATGAGTATGGAACAATACAAATTACAATGTAGCAAAATACAATGTATCTCTAGATATAAATAAACATACATACATAAATATTTCATTATGCATTGTGACTTTTACATCAATTCTGACAATGAAAACTACTGCAAAATGTTCTTTATGAAATCTGTAACAAGACACGGCCTTTGAAGCTGAGACAGAAGCTTGTATTTATTTTACCTAAATTATGTCTTGCTTTCATTTTCAATAGTATGTGTTCTATTATAGTTACATGACTAAAACCACCACCAAAATGTTCTTTTAGGAATCAGTAATAAGACACAGATTTGAGAAAGAAAACTGCAATCATTTTAAATGAATTTATTTAAATAGTTTGAATGTCAAACTCAGTCAAAACAGCAGTATGTTCCTCTAGGGGGCAGTAATACAGTAATACAGTAATACACTCTCTGGAAGGTTTTACAAGTGATTTTTAATGTCAATAGCGTGACTTCTGCATCACTTTTGACAATGAAAACTGCTGCAAAATGTTCTTTATGAAATCTATAATAAGACAAAGCCTTTGAAGCTGAGACAGAAGCTTGTATTTATTTCAAACTAAATTATGTATTTCTTTCATGTTCAATAGTATGTGTTCTATTAAAGTTCTATGACTAAAACCACCACCAAAATGTTCTTCTAGGAATCAGTAACAAGACACATTCTTTGAAGTTAAGATAGAAGAGCGTATGTACTTTACATTGATTGACCTACTCGTTGATATTTCAATATTATGTGCAGTGTTATAGTTTTGAGAATAAAACCACCATCAAAATGTTCTTATAGGAATCAGAAACAAGACACAGCCTTTGAAATTGAGATGAAATACTGTATGTTTTATAAATGAATGTGTTAACAGATTCAAATTTAATTCAATAGCGTACATCCTGATTTAGATTTGATAGAGAAATATGGCTGTAAATATTGATCTTTGAACAAGTAACAAGACACACCACCTGGAGTTTACATATCAAACTGTGTGCATCCTAAAATTAATTTATTTAAACTTCTGAATGTCAAATTTGGTCAAAACAAGTTCAGTATCTTCCTGTAGGGGGCGGTAAACTGCACATTCTTTGTCAGGCTTTACAAGCTTTTTCTCAGTGGTTTCATTTTAATAACTTTTGTTGTGCTATAGATCTGTGAATAAAATATATATCTAAATGTTCTTTTATGAACCAGTAATAAGACACACCCCTTAAATTTGAGATTTATTTTTTTATACATTTCACAAGTGAAGCAGTTAGATGAAATAATTGTCCTTTTTGCTCTTCGTTTTGCACTTTGCAGACGGTCCCTATCCTGCACTATTACATTATAAGCTCTATCAGTTACAGTAGATTAAAACAAACTAGATAAAAAAGTTTGTCAAGACAAACTTTAAGTTGGCTTGAGAAAGCCGGACCAGAAAGTTTGAAAAAGTTTGAAAAGTTTGAAAAGTTTAAAAAGTTTGAAAAGTTTGAAAAGTTAAGAAGTTTCAAAAGTTTAAATAGTTTAAGAAGTTTTAAGTTTGGATGGTTTTCAGTCTGAAATATTCAGAAGTTTTAAAGTTTGAATGTAGTCTGTCAGATAGATAGATAGACAGATAGATAGTATTGGTCAGATTATCAATCGACAGAAAGATGCATGGGGGGTTAGCAATGACTAGCATGATTAGCAAAGTTGGTAGCATGTTTCTAACATGATTAGCATGTCGTTAGCATGTTTCTAGCATGATTAGCAAAGTTGCTAGCATGTTCCTAACATGACTAGCATGTCGCTAGCATATTTCTA
>NW_026128281.1:0-11040 GCF_022985175.1 Labeo rohita
ATTGTGCCAAATCATATTACTTACCAAGGTTGATCTGTTGACTTGCTGAAAAAACAAATGAGAGAATATGCTTTGACAATTGTGTGTCTAGTTTAGTTTTTGAAGAGGTTCTAAATGTACTTTCGTTAAGGAGAAATCTTTAAAGAAAAGACAAAGAGGAAGATCTTAAGTTTGGAATTTTACTTACCCACAAGGGCCACAGTCAGGGCAAGCACAACAGCTCTCATGGCTGGTGGTTTGTGAAGAACTCCTCAGAGCTTCAGCTCTTTTATAGTGGTATCTTGCTGACTAAGTTTTAATTTCTAAATTAAATATTAACAGATGTTTTTAGATTTGTGTCAAAAAGTACATAAGACGAGGCTTTTGATTGGTTAACTTATCTGCACACCGATATCAGTTAGGTTAGGTTACCCTGGCCTGTCATGTCATCCTTCAGAACAATGTTCAATGTCAGTTTTGTATGAAAAAAAAAATATATATTAATGTCGATTTTATAGGGTATATATTTTTAGATTGTATATTTTCAAAGTGGTTTCACAGGGAGTTCAATTTTTTGACCAAGTTCACAGGATTGTGATGCAATGAATACGTACAGTTACCTAAGAACTTGGACGAAAATGTATGATTATTTATATTAAAATGTTACATAAATCATCGCTAATCATTGCTACAGCTGCACTCCTTGTGAAATACAGTTTTTTTTTTAATTGGCTCAATTCTAATTTTTATACTTTTCAAGCCTATTCATATTCAAGCCCTGTACATCTACAGTTAACAGGGTTTAGCAACCTTGATGTGTTTTAATGATGTGTCATCATTAAAAAAGGAGTCTACTATATGTTAACAGTTTTGTTTATTTCAGAAGTGCTGAAGCCTATTGTGCATGTAATCCATTTTTCTTGAATATTAGCAACAACTGCACTCCAACTCAACTCAACAGTCGATTCATTTAGTGCGAGAGACAGTTAGAATATGATCTGTTTTGGATGGTTCTCTCTGTCCTGTGGGTTGCACTGCACAGTTCACTCCTGTTGGTTAACCCAGTCTCATTTGCACTGATGGCAGTGTTGCATTGTGGATACACTTTGCTCTTCTTTTTTGTAGCTTTTTGGTCTCAAAATACACAATGTTGACAGATTTGGCATAAGAATATCAGTTTAGGTTAGGTTACCCTGGCTCATGTCATCAAAACTTGATCAATAAGTCAATATTAAAGTAAGGATCATGTCATATTCACATTTTGAAAGCCACATCGTGAGAGGAGCTGTGAATATGAAATACTTATTCACATGACTGTGTTTTTAGTCTCCATTATAAGTGAGAAGTAACAATAACAATGCATAATGTTTAATCAAAATGTCATAAATCAATCTTTTCCTCAACAGACTTCTCTCTGGTGAAATATACTACACAGTCAGATCCATATATATATTTGGACACTGACACAAGTTTTATTATTTTAGCTGTTGACCAAAACATATTCAAGGTACAGTTATATAATATAATTTAGGCTTAAAGTGCACACTTTGAGCTTTATTTTAAGGGTAGTCTCATCAAAATTGGAGAAAAGGTTAAGGAATTACAGCTCTTTATTATGTACCTCGCCCTTTTTCAAGGAACCATGGACAGTTGACTCAAAAGCTGTTTCATGGACAGTTGTGGGCTATTCCTTCATTTTCTACATCAATTAAGCAGGTAAAAGGTCTGGAGTTGATTCTAAGTGTGGCATTTGGAGGCTGTTGCTTCATGCGGTCAAAAAAGCTCTGCAGGCAAGTAAAACAGACAATTGTTAGGCTTCAAAAACTAAAGAAATCCATCATAGAGATGCAGAAACATTAGGAATGGCCAAATCAACAGTTTGGTACATTCTGAGAAAAAATAAATAAATTAACACACTTGTGAGCCCAGAAACATAAAAAGGCCTGGATGTTCACAAAGGACAGCAGTATCTTCTCCATTGTAAAGAAAAACCGTTTCACAACATCCAGCCAAGTGAAGAACACTCTCCAGGAGGTAGGTGTATCACTTGTCACTGTCAAAGTCTACAATCAAGAGAAGACTTCACGAGAGAAAATACAGAGAGTTCACCACAAGGTGCAAACAAGGCCAGACTTTGCCAAAATACATCTAAAAACAGCCAGAACACTTCTGGAAAAGCATTCTTTGGATGGTTGAAAGTAAGATCAACCTGTACCAGATTGACGGGTAGAAAGAAGTATGGAGAAGGCTTGGAACAGCTCATGATCCAAAGTATACAACATCATCTGTGAAACATGGTGGAGCAGTGTGATGGCATGAGTTTGCATGGCTTCCAGTGGCACTGGGTTACTGGTGTTTAGTGATGACATGACAGAGGACAGAAGCAGCCAGAAGAAGTCTGAAGTGTATAGGGATATACTGTCTGAACACTGAAGACAAAATTAAAGGCAGAAAGATCCACAAACAAACAACAACTAAAGTGAGCTGCAGTAAAGGTCTGGCAAAGCATCACAAATGAGGAAACCCAGTCTTTGGTGATGTCCATGAATTCCAGACTGCCAGCCTGCAAAGGATTCTCAACAAAATATTTAAAATGAACATTTTATTTATGGTTATATATGGGGTTATCTATTCTAGTAGCATCAGTAGAATCTATTCTAGAGCCGTAATTATGTAAATTGTGTCAGTCTCCAAAATATATATGGACCTGACTGTACATCCCCAATCATTTAGTCTGCTTAACCCTCTACGGTACGCATTATGATATCAATGAGGAAAAAATTATTTGTGATGTTTTTCCTGCTTAAAATTGGACACTATAACAATATCAATAAACATTTTTATAATTTCTTTCTTTATTTATTTTTTAAAAGTTTGTTGCCTCAAGGCAACATTGTACCACAAAGGACAAAATTTGAAATTTGATATTTTCATGCAGAAAAATTAATCAATTTATTTAAAACACTAGTTTCATTAATCAAACATTTGAGCAAATAGATTTATCACACTTTTGATGTTTTGCACATCTCACATTTAACAAAAAGTAAGATTTTATACCCACATGTTGCAGAATATGTGGAGATATTGTATATGAATTACAATTCTTATAAATGCATTACAATATAATGCAAAAATGCAAATACATTTAGATAATTCTAACTTTTTTCTTACAAATATCATATACACGTATGCTATGCTATATGCCTGGTATGGCCATATGTGATTCCATTACGGTACAATGTTGCCTTGAGGCAACATGCAGTTTTTTGTAATTTCCTATGATATATTTGATGATATATTATGAAAGGTTTTTGAACCTTTACTAATCAGGGAAGGTGATTCAGATTTTTTGTTGGCAATTATATGAATGAAATTTGATGAAAACTGCACCTTTCTCTGGACAAAATATGGAGTCATGTGACATGTGCACATGTCCTGAAAGAGGGAGCAAAATAGACCCCTATGGGTCCACTTTTTTGCAATTTCATTTGTTAGTATTTGACTTCTTCTTTACTAAGATAGCATTGATTCATTAAATGGGTGGCTCATTTTATTTAAAACACCAAAAATAGGCTGTGTTGCCTGGAGGCAACACGGTACCATAGAGGGTTTAAGGGATAGTTCATCCAAAAGTGAAAATTCTGTCATTAGTTACTCACCCTCATGTTGTTCCAAACCCGTAAGACCTTCGTTCATCTTAGGAACACAAATTAAGATATTTTTGATGAAATCCAAGAGCTTTCTGACCCTGCTTAGACATCAATGCAACTATCACATTCAAGGCCCAGAAAGGTAGTAAGAACATTGTTAAAATAGTCCATGTGACATCAGTGATTAAACCGTAATTTTATGAAGCTAGGAGAATACTTTTTGTGAGCAAAGAAAACAAAAATAATGACTTGTATTTAACAATTTCTCTTCTGTGTCAGTCTTTGTCACAAATTAATGACAGCACCATGACGCATACGTGTGCATTCTTCTGCTTGCAAACAAGGTGTCCCTACTACCTTTCTGACCCTTGAATGTGGTAGTTGCGTTGCTGTTTATGCAGGGTCAGAAAGCTCTCGGATTTAATCAAAAATATCATAATGTGTGTTCCGAAGATGAACGAAGGTCTTACAGGTTTGGAATGAAATGAGGGTGAGTAATTAATGACACAATCTTCATTTTTTGGGGGAACTATCTCTTTAAACATGCTACCCCACAATTGACTGCATGCTCTCATTTACTTTTTAATCGGAACAACCGATGGAACCAAGTCCACATTTCTCTAACACATGCTTGTACATCAAACTTGATCTGAAGAAGATCTGTCTCTACTTACAGTATGTTTCATCACAAATTTAAGATTTCCAGAGGCTTGTATTAAATGTAAATGTAGCTGATTTTTAATTCATTCTACTGAGACTATTCAATTTGTATTCATGTCAATATTCAACATCTGCAACTCTGTCTCAGACTTTGACACAGTATGCCTATATTTGTCTACAATTTAAAGTTTAGAAACTCTTACAGATAATGTCAAGTGAACAGTGCTTATGTTACAATGTTATTACAATGTGATGTTATTTGGGAATCGCTCTCATAATTGTGGCAAATGTAGACTATAAACAGTTCCATTTTGTGTAGTCTTTGTAGGTTCAGTGGAAGTACGTTGAAAAGTAATGTTACTACCTTTCCCTTCATGTTAACCATGATTATTCTTTTTTATTTTGGTGAAAAGTTTGTGTGGATCCTTATGCAAGGGACAACATACATTAAGAGTTGCATTGGATTTACTGTATATTGCTACACTGGCTAACTGATTTGTTTTTCTTCTAAGCAATGTTTGCCATTCGTGCTTTAATTGGATACTTATGAGAATTTACACTTCTATCAAAACTTTTTTGACCATGAAAATAATATTAAAGTCCTCAGAGGCCATTTGTACTACATGTGCTTTGAGACTCAAGATGGTGGTACAGTAATATCAAACTTGTGCATGAATTCAAAGATAGAAAGTAAGACCGATATGTAGATTAGCTGATTACGCAGACTTACACAATGATCAAACAAGAGAAACTGCTGACTCAGATGATACTAATTCTGGGACTTGGTCCATAATAAATCATTCAGAGTAGTATTTACTTAGACAGTTAGTATTCAGTTAGACTCTTAAAAAATAGGATTCTGTCACTGAAAACCACATTGGTGTGTGTGTTCCCCTCAATATCTATAGTGATTACAGCAGAAGTAGACAAAAAATGGAACTAATGCCCCACTTGTTACACAAAAAAGAAAAATAGTGAGCAGACAAATTTTTGAGAGTGCTTGTTCAGATTTATTGAAACGAAGGCAATGATTTACAGCAGCTTTAAAAAAAAATTGTTTTAAGTACTACTAAGCCAAGATGTAGGTTCAAGCACACTGTTCAGTGCAGCGACAGGCCACATGAGCATCTGTAGTCTCTCTCAAGTCTACACTCTTCTCATAGATTCCATCGAACATGTTGAGGTTGGAGTCTGGAACATAAGATATAAATAAATGGGAGCGACATTTAGGAACCAAAATAAAATACTGTCCCATTCAGCCTATGTTAATCATTTTGAATTTTAAGATGTAAATATGTTTTCTAAAGCAAAACCATTTGAGAATGACTGGAATAGAGTCAAATCAGTCTGCAAACAAGGCATGAAGTAACTTACCAGTGGACAGGCAGTGATATCCAATAGTGACAGGAGTGGTTCTGATTGGTGCACAGCCTGGCAGACAGCGCAGCACAGGCTCAACAGAGTAGCATTTGGATTCCTGTCCATTCAAAATCACTTGCTTCTCCAGCTTCACAGATTCAAGTTTCATGCGGCATTCTGATAGAGGAAAGATATATATATATATATATATTTTTAATGTCTTTAAAACATATGACATTTTTTTGTAATGCACAGTGTCAGACAAATCTTACGACTGGCATCTCGGCAGCTCTCCGCAGGAAGCACCCATGAGTGTGCAAAGTTGACTGAACTCTTAGTCAGGTATCCACTGGGTGTGGTGTACTCCTGTCTGGTTTCTCCATCAGCCTTTCCACAGAGTCCACAAGTCTGTCCCTTCATCCAGTCTGCAACTTGGATCTAAAAATTACATAATTACTCAAACTCTGGAACATGTGTTATGTTGCCGAAATACAGAAGCTGAAACATGCTCATTAACTTGTAGTCACCTTCCAAAGACCATTGGCAATGTAGACTTCCTGAAGCCCGTGACTAGGAGCATAAAGTGACAAACCATCAGCTTTCTCTCTGATCTGGATGGAGCCTAAACCAGAAGAGCATTTCAGTGTACAAGAAGTAAGTCAAAGAGACCACATGGACCTTAGAACCTACCTGAGGGATGCTGGTAGGGAAGGCTGCTGGTGGGCACTTCCATTTCATTAATTTTAACTTTTGCATCGGCGCCCAAAGCATACAGGTCGACGTTGCTGTTAAAGACATGTGATCAAATGAAATCCACAGTAAATAAACCTGCAGATTATATGGACACCAGTTCACAAGAGAATTAACTTACATGTCAGCAAGTTTAACGTTCAGGTGGTTTTCCTCAGTCTCTTCATCCTTCTTCAAGAGAACAACAAATTTCAGCTCAGGTGTGCAATCCTGGGCCAATACTTGGTAGCAGGAAATAGGCATTTCGTTCTTGTACCTCCTTTTATTGAACGTAGTGACTGTGTCCTGCATCATGCTGCACTGAGCTAAAAAACGAAATCAAAATCAAGCAAGTGTGTGGTTTCTGAGTGTATATACCAGTATGTCATCTTATATTTCTTCTACCTGTGGTGTAATCATAGATAGTGTTCTGGATTCTGAACAGAATGTCCTTATCAATATGAACAGAAAGAGTTCCATCTGGATTGATGGGAACAGTGACTGGGAGAGGAATAGCCATCCTCGACAGTGTCATCTAGAGCAGCAGATATGTTATGTTACAGTATTTACTTTTCTTATTTTATCTCGGAGTCATAGTTTAAATATTACTGGCCGCTCACCTCTGGAACCCTAACGATTACATTCAGGGACGTCTTAGTTGGCAATGCCACAGTCAGTTCGATTTCTTTCTCACTGTTAGTGGCTCTTTCAAGCCTGAATCCTGCCCATAGAGCTGCCATAGGTATGTGCTTAGCTAGCCTGTTTAAAAGGGGAACGTATGAAAAAAAAAAAATACTCAAAACATAACATTTACCACAAAACAGTTCTTGACCATTGCGTTTACTTTTTGGTGTAGGTGGTGACAATAACTGGAAGCCTCTCCAATTCCCACTCTAGACGGACAGCAGGGAATTCTCCAAGGATTCCAGCCTCAGCTTTAGTAATGACTGCATATTGTTGACACTCTGCACCCAAAGCAAGCTTGGTCTGAAGAAGAAAATGTGTGTACAGTTCAGACCAGCACACATCAAGTGAAGAATCAATTTGGGGAATTTCACATGAGCTCTGATTTTACAGTGACTTTGTGTTTGCTCAGCAGGGCACCATCAGCACACAACTTCCAGTTGTCATTCTCAGCAGTGGAAGAAACAATGAGTTGCACTCTTGCCGTTGGCTTGTCAAAGAAAGCAGCAAGCTGATAGCCCAGCAGCTTGCGGTCAACTCTCACAGCACGGGCAATAATAGCAACAACAGGTGGAAGAGTATTCCCAAGATATTTAGCCTGAAAGAAGAACAAGCATTTAAAAAAATCATATCAAGTTGGATTTTCCACTGTAGTTTTGCTTAAAGATGAATCAAATCACAGAAATTGATTTACCTGTTTCTGGATATTCTCAAAGCTAGATGCGGCACTTCCACTGCTAACTGCCTTTGAGGCTCCTTGGTGTACCATGTACTGCAAGCAAAGTTTTTTTATAATATTGTAGCGTCTGGACCAATCAGACATACATTAATTGTTACATTTAACAAATAGTCTTTAAACACAACAGGCCAGCTACATGCTGGAGCTCTGGAGACAAACCCCCCCCAAAGCAACTAACACCCCAAAAGGGCTCAGTTGCCAGGACAACGATCTGATACCACAGGTTTTATTGCTTCAAGGAATGCACATCTGCCCATGCTACATTTGCCATAGGAAAGACACAGTGCCTATAGAGATAGACTCCTTCCTATTCATTCACAGACAAACCTTTCTTTGACCTTCCTATCACACATAGCCCAGGTTATTGTGTACAGTATTACTGCAATGTATTTTAATTTTGTCTGTTGTATTTGTATTTGTCTTTCTACTGTTTTATGCATGTATTATGATAGATGACTAGTAGTATAACCCACCTATGTCATGCTTGGACTCTTTGAGTTCGTATTTTAATGATCTAAAAGATGGTGTAAATTAGATGTTGATACCTTTGCAACATGTTAGTGTTTTAAGAAACCTTAGTAGTTTTTGCATCAACACCCAATCGAATTACATATGCAAATTACCATGCTCACAGACAAAGAGTCGTAAACTTTCTCTCCAAAGGTGAAAGTTACCATTGGTTCATGGACCTCCTGGAGGTACAGCCTCCAGAGAGCTTAAAGGCATCGACCCCTCTCTCTTCTCTCTCTCTTCACTTTCTCACTCGTCTGCAACATCTTCCGATTGCTGCCCGTGTGGAGGAACCCACGGGGAGCTGGAGCCGGCACAGGGCGTGCCCGGCGGGCCCGACAGGCCCAACATACAGAGCTGTGGCTCTCGACCACAAAGAGCCAGACAGTTCGACCTAACCCTGGAATTCATCTTCATGACTCGCCTCAGTCAGTCAGTGGTTCTTGGAGAACCTAAGAAGATGAGCTAGAACTCTTCAGGACTTCCCTAAGCGTGCGCCAGGCCTTGCGGCCTTGTCTTTCCATTCCTCAAAGATCACAGGACTTCAGCTGGGTCCCTCTCAGCTCTTGGTTCTTCTTCACTTTTCACATGGGAAGAAACTCCCAGTCACCAACGAGTCAGGACATCTTTGGAATTCATCACTCTTCAGACCCGGAAGAACGTGATCGCAATTCCAAAACCACCACTGCTTCAAACCATCAAGACTTTCAGAGACTGCATTTGGACACTTGTTCGACGACCAAGGCAATGCAAGTATCGTACACTTAACTAAACATACAGAGGTTTAGTATTAGCTGTAGACAGCACTGATGGTTTCACAGCAGGTGGTTAACTGACTTTTTTTTTTCATAGCTTCATTTCCTTGTCTCTCTCTAACTACTTCTCACTGACCATTCCCCCATGTATGAGTGATTTCATGTTTGTTTGTTTAGATTAGTTATGTGTTAGTCCTTCGTTAATAAACTATTGTGCACAAATTACATGAGTTTTGATTCTGATTCTGCCTTGCAAATTAATGTCCCTTTACGATTCCGATTCGAGCTACATGCTCTAATGCAGTAGTACTTTAAGAAAGTTATTTTCTGTGGCCAAGAAAATATCATTTCTTAGAGTTGATATAAAGATTATACTGAATGTTCACTGAGCGAACAGATTAGTTGATGGAAAATTGATTCTGCTACAGTTACTACTGGCAGCTGATATAAGTAATTGTAATTAATCATAATTAATTGTAATTATTTATATACATTTCCCTTTGAGCTAAAATTCGCTACAATATTAACAGACCTGGAAGAAACTCAGTCTTTCCGAATAGAGATATACAAGTATGTTTTCATATCAACTTTTGAAAAGAAAATAATCCTTCATAATTACCTTATCTTTGTGGAATTTCTTGAAGGGGTCCATGCGATTGGCAGTCTGAAAACCCATAAGAAGGAATGAGAATGATTGATGATACAAATGTTAGCTATTAAGCTATCAAGCAAGATCCCAAGTTCTTACCTCAATCACATGAGAGCTGGACATGGAGGAACTTGAACTGCTGCTGCTGATGATACGACTGCTGCTGCTGCTTCTGCTTTCAGAAGATATATGAACATTCTTCTCTTCAGTCTCCAGGATTTCCCTCAGTTTCAACAGGAAGGCCTTTCCTTCTGGAGTGTCCTCATCAATGAGGCTGATTTGCTTAAGAAGCCTCTCAGCAGCTCTAGGACCAACTTGGACTTCAAGCTCCAGTCTTTCGACTGCAGGACCTTCAGCTAAAGCCAACATGGCAAACAGTTAATTATAATTTCATCTGAAAATCTTTGAGTTTCAAGAATGTAATCTTTTCTGTAAGTATACCTCTTGCCAGTGCAGCACGGGCTGAGTGTTGTCCAATTATGTAGAACAGAGGAGCATTTTTGATAAAAGCAGCATTGTGAGAATGCACCTCAATGCAACCCTTGATTTCAATGTATGGGACAGCAAGACAAAGAGTCTTTTGGAATGGAGCAGGAGCTCTCAGAGGAGCCTGCAGATGCTTCAGAATCAAGGATCTCAGAGGACTGAAACAGAAAATTAACAAGTAACATCAAAAGAAGTCTTGCCCCTTTGACTTTGAAGCTTAGCACAGTTCCACATGCAGTATACATGTGTGGTTTACCAGTCCACCAAGGTTTACCTGGGGGTTTTGCAGGGCCAACTCAGGTACCAACGGAACAATTCTCTCAGCAGTGGGATCTTCAATGTTTCTGACCACAGCAAGAGTCTCAAAGCTGTCGGAATAAGAAAAGAAAATATTGGAGGAAACTGTTGTAACATATATTGTTGCTATGCAGGCATCACTAAGATTTCTTACCTCACAGCAGCAATATGTTCAGGAAGCTCAACAGGCAGAGCCTGAATCTTATAGTTGCCCTTCAGAATATCTGCTCTTGCAGCCACTTTTCCAGGTGCAATTATACGGATCTTTCCTTTCGCCATAACAGCAGCTTGGATCAAGGCAGTGTTCACTCCCATCACAGCAAATTTCTGCAGAGCAACACTGAAATAAAAATAAGAGAGATTGTTTGTGAAACTCTTGTTGTGTGCTTTATATCTCTTGGTAAATGAAGATGCAAAAGCGTACCTTGGTCTAGCTTCGGCTTGGAATTGAACATCAGTCTTCTTAAGCTGCTCAAGAGTCATGGTCTCAATCTCCTCAGGGAGAGGAGGTGTAATGGTGGCCTGAACTGGAAGGATGAACAG
>NW_026128282.1:0-11038 GCF_022985175.1 Labeo rohita
ATCGTCGCTTCAGTCGAAGTAACCTGATTCCCTATGGCGAAGCGGCCGCTTATATAGCCATTGACCCCGCCCCTTCTGGCGGGCTTCGGCGGGCATCTTCGCCATAGGCTCGTGCAGCACCGCTGCCGAGTCATTGGCTCGTTTCGTTTCTCTGCACGATCCAATGGCCGTGCAGTTGCACTGCGTTTATGAAAAAAGGCTTCAGTCAAGGAGAAAAAAGGACTTTTTCCCATAGCGTCTAACGACGCAGTACTCGTTCCCGTATCTCAGGGAACCGAGGTTACGATAGTAACCGAGTACGTTTTGCATTATGCAGTGTTTTCTTCTATTACAATGTTTCAGTGCTTATAATTTAAAAAAATAAAAATAAAAAATGTTAGACCCAATCACTGTAGTTCTTTTATGTTGTATATAGACATGTTGGTGAAGGGTTAACATGTTTTTCACTTTAAAATAATGGGCCAGATCACTAATAGTTCCCGCGGACTGACAAGGTAACACTTGAGTTATTATTGAGGGGTTAAGATGGATTTTGCAAGTAATTTACAATAAACTTATTTAACATATTTTATATGACATACTGTACAGCCATGCATTTCTTTGAGGCACTAGTGATATTCTCACAGACATTGTAATGTGGAAGATGATGTTTTTGTGCTTAACAAAATAAATGCAGTTAATGTCTTCAATACGAAGCAAAAGAACATAATTATTTACTATCACTCTAAAGAGAAGCCTGCCCCAGAATACTATCAAAAAAAACATTGAACATTGAACTAAATGCAGCTCATAATAGTGAATTATCCAATCATGAGCGTCCAATCATTGCCGGCATTACATCCTAATTAAAGAAATTATATTATTGTTTGTTTGAAAGAACACATCCGTTCATATTTTAAGAGTCACAATTTCAACCAGTACTTCAACCGGTGATAGTGGTGCTGTTCATAAATTAGTTTCCACAAAGAACCTAATTGTTCATTTTATAAACGTTACTGTTGTGATTATTAATTAATTAGTTATTCTTTATGAAGTGGTCACAGTTCACAAGTAGTTCTCAATGACAATTTTTTTCTTTAGTAATTATCAAATACCTAATAAGGGACTACCTTTGTCCAAAATTAGCAATTACCTACTGCTTAGTTAATCTTGCTTCTATATTAGTTAATAGTATTAAGTTAAGTGTTAATGTAGAACTACATATTACTTCCTGCAGTTACTTGTTAACAACAGCCCATTATTCTAAAGCGTTACCCGATTTTTTTTTTTTTTTTTTTCTACCTTATTTCTTTCCTGAGATATTTAAAATCAAACAAAGTTTTAAAAAATTTCTGTTATGCACACAATTTTTTCATACATTTTATCACCTATTTCTCAGCATGGGAATGTCCAAATGTAAATAATATTTTTCATTAAAAAATGTATTTCTAAAAAACAATACCTATCTTTTAACTATCCTTGCTACGGTTTTGGAATAATGAGTCATTACTTAAGGTAGGCAAAACAGCCTTCGGGGCTAATGCTAAAGGGTTAATGCATCTTAGAGCATTCCAGAGGAATATGCAAATGAGCACCGATTATATCACAGCCAGGATTCTGAGCAGAAGCTGTAAACCAGGGGTGCTCAACCCTGTTCCTGGAGATCGACTTTCCTGCAGAGTTCAGCTCCAACACTGACCAAACACACCTGAACCAGCTAATTAGGATCTCAGGGAGCACTTGATAATTACAGACAGGTGTGTTTGATTAGGGTTGAAACTAAACTCTGCAGGAAAGTCGATCTCCAGGAACAGGGTTGGGCACCCCTGCTGTAAATAGAGGTGCACCTCAAAGGCTCACAATAGTAGTAGTTGAGACAGGACATCAGTACTAAGTGACTCCAACTGATGAAACAGCCATTTGTAGTTAAGGACATAAATATCTAGATGGTTGAGCGTGACTGTTCTGATGTTCCTGCAGGTGACCGTCTGTTCAATGATATCGATGAGATACTTTTGGTGGATTTCTGGCCACAAAATGTGATTAACACAATTATAGCAGAGGATTCACTGATAAATCCTTCGCACAGATGATGAAGAGCCTAAACCTTCAAACCCGGTCAACAGTAGTAAGGCCAGAGCTGGAGGATCCAGAATATCTTGTGACCAAAGCTCAGTCAGTCAGGAGATGAGGCACGGTGTCAAAAGAAAAGGAAAGACTTCTGGCAGGTCAGAAAGCAAAGAACGAAAATGAAAGGGATTAGACCACCGCACCGGTTCTGAATCAAATGATGATCAGCCTGGACCTGCTGTCAGTGACAATAATGAAGCCAGATCTGGAGAATCTTGCTTTATTTGAAATTACAGGCAACTTACTGCTTCCATCTTCAGTCATTCAGACTATATTCGAAGATTTGCAGTCAGTTTATGATATCAACCAGTCACACTTACTCTTCGAGTAAAGACGAGAAGTTGGTTACACTTGCTGTTCCAGAGGCTTCCATTAATGATGTAATGGTCTGAAAACAGACGATCTCTGAAAAGCATGTAATAGCCACACATTAAGAACAGATCAGTGCAGAAAAGCAGTGTTTAAGAACAGTTTTCATTATTTTGAACCTATGCCCTATTGTCTAGGACAGGGGTGCCCACACTTTTTTGGCTTGTGAGCTACTTATAAAATGACCAAGTCAAAATGATCTACCTACTATAAAAATGCAAAACATATATTTATTTATGAATATATTGAGAATTCTTTATATGTTGGTGTAGCTTGCATAAGTACATGAAACCCATATTGCACAATACAACTACATACAAGTACATTTTTTGTCATTACTTTACTCTGATGATTTGCACTGAATGGAATCAGCCAGGGATGCATAGTCCATAGCTGCCTTCGCTTTTGAAGTTAGCTGTGAGAAAAATGACTGCTGTCCGGACAACTGAGATTTTAGTTCCTTCACTCTTCTTTTTCTTAGTTCGCTTTTCGGAGGGAAGTCAGTGTCGTAGTTTTTATGAACAGTCCGAAAATGCCGCTCCACATTTCCCTTCTTTGGAATAGCGATTACAGACTGGCAGATGAGGCAAATGCACTTCGAAAATGACATAGTGAAAAAAAAGTCCACCTCCCACTCCATATGGAAATGGTAAGTTTTTGACTTCTTACTTGGTCCAGCTCCCCCACTCATTTTTATACCCTTTCTAAAGTTTAAAAGAAATAAATTGGAGGCTATCTCGCTAGCTTGCTAGAGTTTTGCGGCACTTGACGCCGTTGTATGCATGTTCAAGCGCGGTGACTCGTGACTGGCTGACTTGTACGTCAATCAAGTGACAAAATTAATAGTGAGGATGGATGATTGGCTGACGTCTACTTAATTTTACTTCTAATTGTTAATGCCATGCGATCTACCCACACCACCTTTGCGATCGACCGGTAGATCGCGATCGACGTATTGGGCACCCCTGGTCTAGGACATAATGAAGCTGGCAAGGGGTGTTTTTTACAGTATGTCCACAGAGAGAAGAGAGGGGCGGGGCGAGAAGAGCTCATTTGCATTTAAAGGAACAATCCATCAGAAAGAGATGATTTTTGCAGAGCTGATTTTGACAAGGTAAAAAGGGTGTTGTTTTACACAAGAATTTTTTAACCAAAGTATATTATAGACTTTTCATTAAGACCCTAAAGAATCAAATCAACTTCTGGAAAATGTGCATTTGATGACCCCTTTAAGCTCTGGAATGAAATCTACTCAAGACTTGAAATATGTAACACAATAAGATATTACTGACCTCCTGCCACCCATTCAGCAACAGAAAGTTCTGGAAGCCTTTAAAAATGGTAAAGCTGCAAACAACAACAACAAAACAGTTATTTATAATAGTTATTTTTTATTTATTCAGCTTCTCACTTTTCTGAGAGCCTGGCAGGGTTGATCCTTCTTGCAAATGTAAATTACTTTTTGAATTTATTTTCTAAGCTATGATTTGCCTGACAAGCAAAATGGATGATATTTTTTAATTTAAAGTAAAATACATACATTTGCTTATTTTTTCTCATTTCAACATCATTATAACTGTGTCCTAGGCACCTGCCACTGCTGCTGATGTAGAAAGAATCCTCACGCTACGTGCAGCTCCTCGGCTAATACTCCTTTGTTTGTATAGAAGAATCTTTTTTTTTTTTTTGCTAATGATGATTTCATTAAAGCAAAAACGGTAACAAAAAGCAAAAGTGTCACAGAATGGTCCCGTGTGACCATTGTGTTCATAGGTATTTGAAGGGGTTTAATAAAAAACAAACCAAATTTGATTTTTTTTTATTTAATAGAAATCCTGACATTGGCTTTTTGTGGTCTGTGCTTAATTATGTGTTCATGGGACTCTATTAGTGCTACAGTTCCCTTCCAAAAATAAACAACTTCACAAGTAAGAAATCATGATTCATAAATCAGTATGACATACAACATTTAGAAATCTCTTGTGTTTGTAGTTGTGCACAACAGACCAACAGGCAACATCAGGATTTTTGTTAAATAGAGCAGGCAGATGATTTTTGTTTTAATTCTTTTGTGGTCTGAAAAAGAACCTACAGACATAAAACAACATCAGAGTTAGTAAATGATAATTCTGAAAAAAAAAAAAAAAAAAAAATTAAATTTGAAACAACATACTGGGTGAGTAATTTATGAGAGGTTTTATTTTTGGGTGGAATAAACTAAGAATAATTAAGCAACATAATTTCACAATACAAAATGTATACTCATTTTGACTTAAAGGTCTGTCCTGACCAGTCCATTCTAAAATGCATTTCCATGAGAAGGATAGGACTCTTTGACTGTTTAAAACAATTTTAGTTTTTTCTTGCATTCATTCTTCATCTGGCATTGTCAACTTAGTATTTTGTCAATGCTGAAATGTGTTTTTTATTTATTTTTTTAAGGTTCAGGTGAAACACCAGGAAGCACTGAATAATCAACCTTATTGTGAGGGCATCTCTCATGTGTCTGAGCTTGCAGCTCTTTTTTCTACCCACTACAATTTCAATCTTCAATACCAAGCTGAAGCCACATGCACACTGGAATTTAATCTTAAGGTAAGATACTTGGATGGATACATTCAATTCACATTTTATTTATATATCACTTATTATAATAAATAGAGTTTTAAAACAGCAGTTTTACAGAAAAGTCAGAATCTGATTTGGGAAATATTTTATAGTTTATTTCTGTTATGACTAGAGCTGCAGAGATTCGTCGACATCATTGATTACGTCGGTAATGAAAATACGTTGATTGGCATGGAATGTGTCTTTAGCTACGCCCATTGTGCTAGCCTGCAGTTATGCCTACTTAGCGCAGAAGGTAAAGTCTAGTATGGCAGTATCACTTCATAGAGCTGTTATTTGCCTTTACATTGTCAGGATTCACAACCGCACTCTCGCATTGAAAGCTCACAAAGTAAAACATTTGCATAATGTCCGTCCACGTTCTATGTCGCCCACAAACAGTAAAATTTCCATGTGGTTTCAATTGCTTTTGCCGCGCGAGGATGACTTAATTTCATATTTCAATAGCGCGCGATCAGTTCTCGGTGCTCAGATGCACACACAGTAGTCCAAATGTCTATTATGTTGAATATCTCACGTAAATTATGTAAGCTATGGCTTAAGTGAACATAAACTTAAGTGAAAGTGGGTAAAAACTGAATGTGTCAGTATTACATGCATGCCTTCTGTCTTAAAGGTACAGCATTCCTAATGCCTCTCATTAATGTGAACCAACAAAAGATGTTAAATAAATGTATAGCTTACATGTTAATTAAACTTCAAAACTCAAAAATTATATATATATGCAAATTAACAACTATAATTATAATAATTATATAATAAAAGTAGAAGTATAATGATAAGTACTCCTTTTTCCAAACTGTTAAAGGGATAATTCACCCAAAAATGAAAATGGTCAATTTATTCAAGTTTTCCCAAATTCAATCTTGATTCAAATTTATCATAAGCTTTGATTTTTGTTTGAAGACTAAAATAGCTACCAAAATAAATGCTGTTAACTTCAGTTTGACTAAAAGTTGACAAAAATGCAATGACTTTTCATTGACTAAAACTATGAAAGACTCAAATGACTAAAATGTGACTAAGACTGTTAAGCATTTTAGTCTCAAGTTTAAGACTAAATCAAAAATGCCTGTCAAAATGAACACTGGTCGACCAGAGCGCACCACTGGCGCACACGCTGCCCTCAAAGTTCAAATGATTCGAACTATTGCCGCTGCGTTCTGAAGGGCTGCGCTGAACCCAGCGGTCAGTGCAGCGATTTGTTTAAGTTTACAACAAAGAGGTGTGCCTGGTTCGCTTACATATGCAAATTGCGAGCACTCTTCACGTTAGACCGTGCTAACTTGTCGATCAGCCACTTCAGCCGATTCCTTGTCAGACTCTGGCTCGAATTGGTATGGTAAAATCGATGCCATCTTTTCTATGTATTGACAAGTCTCCAGGGCTGTCATTCAGTTATGGCAATGGGCGTTTCTTTTTCCAACACCCACTGTACGGGGTAAACCAATCATAAAGGACTGCGCCATCTGACCAATCACAGCAGTGAGGGCTCACGGAAAGGAGGGGTTTAGAGAGACTGATTCTTTGCACAAGTCACTTGCAAATCATTTAGAAATTAGGTAAAATTAAATCTATTTTTGGGAAAACTGAAGTGTTTTTTGACCTTGCATACATGTGAGCATGTAACACACCAATACCTACAAAAAAGTCTCTTGGCACAACATCCGAAACCCAACAGGAAGTCCGATATATTAAATTTTCTGTACGATTTTTATGCAGTTTTTGCCATTTTCAGGCCTTATTCTTTAAAGAACTCCTCCTACAATTTTAATCCGATCATCTTCAAATTTGCTGAGTGTTATCATTAAGGCCTTTACGATGCAAAATTGTGAAGATCTTGAGTTTTCGTTGAGGGGTGTGTCCCTGGTGGCCTGACAGTTGCTGTAACTCAGGCAAACAATGTCCGATCTGCCTCAAACTTAACACCTTTGATAAGTGTCATGTCCCGAACACATGTCAGTGCCCATATTCAGTTTAGTTATAGTGCCCCCTGCTGACAACAGGAAGTTACAGACTCCTACCAACATACTAAAAAGCATTAGCAAGTTTTAAATAGGCTAGCAACATGCGAAAACTTGTTAGCAACAAGTGCTAAAGCATGCTATTAATGCAATGAAACAGGAAGTTACTGTAACTGAGGCATGCAATGTCCAATCTGCCTCAAACTTAACATGCAACATGCTATTAACACAGTAAAGCATGCTAGCAACACTTAGCTAATTTGCTAAAGCATGCTAATAATGAAACAGAAAATTACTGTAACTCAGGCATACAATGTCTGATTTGCCCCAAACTTATAACATGTTTGATAAGAGTCCTGGCCTGAACACATTTACATGCCAATATTCAGTTTTAGTCATCTGCCCACTGTTCTGTTTTCCTAAAGCCACTGTTCAGCAGTGAGCCCAGGTGCGAGGGCCCTTTCATCGCTGCTTGCATTATTATTTTGTTTCTTTTTCTCTCTTCTTATTATTTTCTTTATTTCATTCTTTGTTATAATCTGTAAAGTATTATGAGAAAACATTTGAATAAAATATTAAGATTAATAGCAGAAGTTACTGTTATTATTTATTGATAGTTAATGAATTCATCAACTGATAAGAAAATAATAAATAGATTAACTGAAAAATAATCAATAGATTAGTAGACAACAAAAAGAATCGTTAACTGCAGCTCTAGTTATAACCACTTCTCTTAAATAGCTGAAATTTCAGTTGTTTTTTTAAGGTATTTAGTTTTATTTTATTTTTTTTTCTAAGAAAGTTATTTAAGATCTTAATAAAAAAAACAGACATGTTTTGAAAATACTTTAAAGCTGCTATTCTTTAAAGTCACCATTTCCTTTCTTTTTTTGTGGCGTTTTGGCATGTTTCTGAGAGGGTGCTCGCTGCAGAGCCAAATGGGAGGAGCTAGAGCTCCAGCTCCCCCTCGCTAGATCTAGTGGGCGGGGCTTGAGACGTCATAGGTCCAGACGCACCGCCGCGCAGGTAGAGTCCATTCGAACTGATGTACCTGTATTGCACGGTAAGAACACTGTACTTTAAAGATAAACTTTACTTTGAATGTATATAAAATCTATATCTTACATTTATCGCTGTCTCGACATGACTATTATTGCTATTGTTATGTTTTGACACCCTGAAACAGTAACGTTAATGTTTTTGTTTTTTTTTCGCGTAACTATGGACAGCTAATAAATGCTAGCATTCACCCATCCGCCATGCTACATTTTAGCATGTGTAGTGTTGTTATATAATCAGTTTTTTTTTTATTTAATTTCAGATTAACCTGCACAGATGCATCAGACAATACTTTTGCGAGGACAGGATCCCCTGCTGTCTATCCAGAGATGCACAGTGTGCTGCCAAAAATACCACTGTACCTACTGTAAATCCGGTTTACAACCATTTACATGAGCTCCGAAATCATGTAGCTAATCACATGCGAAATGCAGTTCAAGAAGAAGGTATGTGTTTGTGAATTATTTTAATTATAGTACTGTGGGTGTGAGAAACACATCATGCTTGTTGAACCTTAAAGTTTTTGCATAGTCACTTCTTCCTAGCATTTAAAACTAAAATATATTGTTCAAATAATGTGTTCTCCTGTTGTGAAACCTTTGGGAATTCTTAATTTCACATACTTAACTTAAGTTTTTTAGTTTTTATAGATTTCTGTATTACATTACTTAATTTGAATCATTATAAATATTAAAAACAAGTATATAAATACTCTTTATGTGGCAGTCAGCCTGCAAGGGCTGATGTAGAGTCTGTCAGGCATTTGTTCCAGCTGAGTAGTTGCATGTTCAGCTAATAGTTTTTAAATCAGGGCTTTATTTGGTAGAATTTCATGTGTTCTGCTTGGACAGAACAGAACCTTCACCCACACTGTCCTTAGCGTTTGGTGGGAGTGTGGTAAAAAATATATTTAAAAAAATGATCTTAATGTTGTTGTGCTCTTGAGCAAGGTGTTTCACCACAAAACCTCAGCATAGGCAATGCATTGTATTAAACATGTAAACAAGACAATTGTGCTAATTTTATTCTTTCTACGTTTTAGATTTTATCATCATCAAGTGTGGTCTAAAGTGCAGGCAATCACCACATTTTCACTGCTGTTACTATACATCAACAGTAATTAGATGTGACAGTCATCAGCGGCACCAACACCATCCCCAGCAGCACCAGCACCACCTCCATCCCCAGCATCAGCGGCACCAACACCATCCCCAGCATCAGCGGCACCAACACCATCCCCAGCATCAGTGGCACCAACACCATCCCCAGCATCAGCGGCACCAACACCATCCCCAGCATCAGTGGCACCAACACCATCCCCAGCAGCACCAGCACCAACACCATCCCCAGCATCAGTGGCACCACCTCCATCCCCAGCATCAGTGGCACCAACACCATCCCCAGCATCAGCGGCACCAACACCATCCCCAGCATCAGTGGCACCAACACCATCCCCAGCAGCACCAGCACCACCTCCATCCCCAGCATCAGCGACACCAACACCATCCCCAGCATCAGTGGCACCAACACCATCCCCAGCATCAGCGGCACCAACACCATCCCCAGCATCAGTGGCACCAACACCATCCCCAGCAGCACCAGCACCACCTCCATCCCCAGCATCAGCGGCACCAACACCATCCCCAGCATCAGTGGCACCAACACCATCCCCAGCAGCACCAGCACCACCTCCATCCCCAGCATCAGCGGCACCAACACCATCCCCAGCATCAGTGGCACCAACACCATCCCCAGCATCAGCGGCACCAACACCATCCCCAGCATCAGTGGCACCAACACCATCCCCAGCATCAGTGGCACCAACACCATCCCCAGCATCAGTGGCACCACCTCCATCCCCAGCATCAGTGGCACCAACACCATCCCCAGCATCAGCGGCACCAACACCATCCCCAGCATCAGTGGCACCAACACCATCCCCAGCAGCACCAGCACCACCTCCATCCCCAGCATCAGCGGCACCAACACCATCCCAGCATCAGTGGCACCAACACCATCCCCAGCATCAGCGGCACCAACACCATCCCCAGCATCAGTGGCACCAACACCATCCCCAGCAGCACCAGCACCACCTCCATCCCCAGCATCAGCGGCACCAACACCATCCCCAGCATCAGTGGCACCAACACCATCCCCAGCAGCACCAGCACCACCTCCATCCCCAGCATCAGCGGCACCAACACCATCCCCAGCAGCACCAGCATCACCTCCAGCATCGTCAACAAAAAGAGTACGTGTCCGGCAGCAAGTCAGGGTGACTTGCACACACTGTGGCATTAAAATAAATCAAAGGAACTTGCTGGTTCATATCAACCGAAGACATAGGCAAAGGGTAGAAGATATTACAGCAAAGCGACATTTATCATGCCAATGCATTAATGCCAAAAATGGCATCTTTGCTGTTGATAAGTCATTTTTTAAACCATGCTCTCCTATACATGTTCAAAAAAAGACATGGAGTGCAAGCCAAAAAATAACCTGTGAATTGGATGAATGCAACACAAATGCTGAATTTGCAGTGAGGAGTGGAATTGTTCCTTATGAGTGCGTTCATCTTAAGTCATTGCTCTTCTGCCCCCACTCAGACACGACACCCATCATTTTAGATGAGGAGGTACTAACAGAAATGGTTACTTGTAGGTTTTTTGGGGATGCATGGAAACAGAGCTGCTTAAACCAACGAAAGGCAGCTACTGATGCAGGTGTTCTACTTTTTGTTAAGGTGACTGTTGGAGGGCCTCCATCCAAAAAGTTCATTTCAAAAGTGTCATACCACAGCAGACTGGGTAGGGTAATAGCAGCATATGATTAAAAAAAGAAGTCCTGGCACTGTCCCTGTGCCAAAGCAAGACAGTCATGTCTTCATAAATCAATAGCAAAATGGCATC
>NW_026128283.1:0-11036 GCF_022985175.1 Labeo rohita
GGAGAAATAAAGTGATCGAGCAAACAGAAAGAAAGAAACAGAAAGTAAGAAAAGAGGAACGCACTTCAGAAGCAGAATAGAGAGAGATAGGCCTATTGAAGCAGAAGCTCTGCGACCTCAGAGTTAACGATAAAAATGACCAATTATTTGTGGATTTAGAAGGAATTATGTACCTCACTGACATGGGAGCAGAACTGTCCACTTCAATAGAGCAGATAAATCAGACTGGAACTGTATATATTCAATTGTATGATAGTGAAGCAAAAGAGAAAAAAATAGGATGTAAGCATGGAATAGAAATGATACAGGGTGCTGCAAACTTGCTAGCAGCAAAATACCTTAAAAAAAGTACTAAGACTATAAGAGGTAAACAGACAGGAAGAATTAGCCAGTATAGAAAAAGAAACAAAAGTGTCCAAATTAGGAAAAAGAGAAATAATGATAATGTAAAAATGACTGTGGAGAACTTAGAAATATGCACATAAGACTGAAGGCGGAATACATAAACCACAGAAACAACATCCCATTAATAAGAAAGGATGGGATGAATTGAATGAAATAAAGAACTTGAAGAACAAGGAATTATACCAGAAGTAAAGTGAGGTATAACTAATAGTCCAATCCAATTTATGCTTCACTTGGCCGCAGATTTTCAAGAGCATGTTGAGTCGACAAACGTTTTTGGAGTCATTCATACCCCAAAAAATCATATATTTTTACATGGTTACGTACATGTTTATTTTCATGTCTGCCTTTTGTTAACAGTCACAGTTCATGTGCTGTCTGTCTGTATATTTGTATGGTTTTAGCAAATTAAAAAATTGTAAAAACATATCAGTGATGAAAAAGATGTGCAAACTGTTTAACAAACAAATAAGGTAGGGCCTACACTATCAGTAAACTTACAGAATTCTTCACAAGTCTTTAAAAAATTACACGGACTTCGACTTCAAAACATAGGTTCTTACTTTTTTTTTTTTTTTTTTTTTTTAAGTACAATCAAATTGGTCAAGGTCAATTTGTGTCATTACAACAACATATGAAAAAAACTAATACCTAATAAACCACCTATATTAAATTGACTTTAAACATCAAATTGAATCTTGCATAAGCTAACTTAAAAATGAAGCTGAAATTGGTTAAATTCATTTGATGAGTTAAAATAATGGAAAAATAAAGAATTGCTAAAGCTTAATTACTTTTTTTTTTTTTTTTTTTTACAGTGTACGACACCGAAATGATGCCATTTTGTGGCACACAACTTAAGCGAATTTGCGGACACGGCATTGATTTGTTATTATGACTGATATCATTAATGTTCACAGTATTTGGTGTTAAAGAAAGCATTGTTCTTGGCTCATGATGCTGTAGTGCATCTGTACCACACATAATCGCTATTTTAGCCTGCTGTAAAACATCTAAAACTTGCAGATGCAGCAAGTATGAGCTGCAGTCACATTAGCGAAATTTTGTCCATTAGGTCAATTTTTATTATCAAACAGTGATGCCTGATACAGCTCAGTGTTTTGGTCACATTGTGTTAAAAGCTTGAGGTGCTGCTAATGTTCATCAGAGGCAGGAGAGAAAAGCAAAAAACAAAAATGTGAAGATTTAAGTGGAAACTTTATTTTAATATTTAAATAATAAAATTATTTTACAGTGAACTCTTTGCAGGATTTTATACAATATGTGCCACTCCTGTGCTGGCAAATACATTTAAAATATCAGTATCATCAGTTATCAGACTCTTGAGTTTCTCAAACTAAAGCATGTAAAAACTTCTATTAAAAAAAAAAAAAAAAAAAGTTTACATTCAAGGTTAATGAAGATTAAATTGCTAAATTAATCTCATTCTCACTTTAGAATCAAAGCTGTCCCTATTGCACAATATATCTCTTATTTACTCTATGTCCAAATGGTGATTAGAATGGGAGGAAATTTTAGTAGCAAATTTTCACAACTGCCATTTCTCTTGCTAACTCTGTTTAAATATGTGTATGCCATGCCTATGTCTTTTGGACTCTGTTGTTTGGATTATTTGCCTGGCATTTTGATTACAATTGTGGATTACCCTTATTAAACCTGCATTTGGATCTTCAACCCAAGTCTTGGAGCAATTCATAAGACAAATACACTTACTTTATTTTGTGTTAATTATTATTTAATTTTATTGTTCAAATCACCCATGGGCTGTGTGTTTGACACCCTTGATCTACATTGTAGACAATATCTAAAATTATTCTGCACTTAATTTCATGGGCCATTACCTATAAAACAACACAGTGAAAGACGACACACATGACAGTGTGATACTGCATGTCTCTGTGTCTTCAGTCTCTGTTGATTGTGTGACTGTGACGTCTCTGTAGCGGCTCCTTATTCACCATCAGCTGATCCTGAGGAAACTGGACTGACGTCTAATTACTGAGAGTCCTACAATAAAACACACAGACAGACACATATGAGTATGAGACATTACTGCTGTCACATCACATCAGCAGACCCATTACAGAATAAACACAGTATATTCATATTACAGCCTGAGATATGAATGAACAACTGATCATAGATTAATAACAGTGAATGATCAACAACTCTCTTTTTATCATTTACACGCAAAACACTGGAAGAGATGAAAATATTCATATATATTCATAGATCATCACAGAACTAAACAATTTAATTCCCTGGGGTCGATGGTCATGCCGGTGTGATCAGCTCAAGTTTTTTAAAACACTAAAAATACTCTGTCGATTTTGGTCACACAAATAAGTGTTATACATCATTAAAAACCATTAAGTATTCACTTTTATTTGTGCAAACTCACAATAAAAACTGAACCGTGTGCTGCTTTAAATTAAAGAAAATATACAGCGTGCCTTCTCAGTCTTCACCATCTCCACGAACGGTTTTTAGAAATGAATAAATAATCAATAAAATGAACCTAAACTCATGTAAATACTCGACACACAGACAGGAGAGATCTATGTATAGAAAGCTTGATATCTCTACTTTTAAATAAATCAAGTCTTATCAAAAACAAATATTCTGTGCTAAAGTAATCCATATGAAACCAACGTGATGCATAGTTCTGCCCTCAGAGCTAATTGTTTTTAATGTGATCACGCCCACGAGCTGCTTTTGCTTTTGATATGATAAATAGCCACGTGCAAGGCGCTGCACGTTAGCGCCCACATCGTCGTAAACAAAGGTTGACGATTCATCAAGTTTATCTCGGCTACTGTTCGTTTCTGGAAGATGCGCTGAGAGAAACAGCAGAATTTACCTTCAGAAAAAAGAAGACGCGCTGAGAGGAAAAACACAGAATTCAGCTCAGATGAAGAACAACATGACGCGCAGCTGATCCAGAGGAAGAGATCAGTCTGACAAGTAAGTGATGTTCCTTTTTGCATTAGTTAACGTGTTATTTTGACATAAGCTTGAACACATTTACTAGCTTGGTTTTTCCTAAACTATGATTCCTGGCTAAAATGTTTGAAATCGAATGAAACATTTTGAAAATGATAGGTAGATCATTGTATCTAAATTTCTTACGACACAATGAAGTTTTCATGTTCTATATAATATAAAACAAATTACGATATAAAGGTAATATGAGTGTACATTGTAACATGATGAATGCTACGGATCTATGTATGTCTAGATCATGTTTATTAATAATACTCTGTTCCCAAATAGAGTTTTATAATGTGCTAAACCATAATTTGTTTCTCAGATATAAAATGTCCTTTTTACATAGTACAAAGTATGCGTGAAGCTGTGACTACAAGATCGTTACATACAGATGCTTCTGATATTAACATGCTCAGAGATGTTTTTTGTTTTTGTTTTTTTAGTGATCTGATACCTGCCCCGCTGATGAATCTTCTTCTGAGAGAGCTGTACCAACATCAGATGTTATTCTTCACTTCTGTGACTATGTTTTTTTTTTTTTCTTGAATCCATGGAAAGAAGCAGCAAACACTTAAACAACAGGTATGGTTTACTAGTTTGACTTGCTGAACAGAAATGACACAAGGTCTGTTCACATCTCTGTGGTTATGTCAGTGAGTACAATAATAATCTTTGACCTTCATTATGTATGTTTTGATTATATTGTGTTGTAAATAAAATACAAATGACCAAAACCCCCCATTATCTTACTCTCCTCTCATTCTTTGTTACCTGCCTCATAGTGACAGCCACAGTGATGGGCCATTAGGGGACGGCCTTTTGTCTCTCAGGTGTGAATCACTAAATATTCATGCCTCATTTCAGCCACATTTATTTTCCCAAAACTTACTAGCCACGCATAATCTTTTTTTTTTTTTCTAAAAAAATGCAAACATGTACATCCATCTTGCTCACATATTATTGTAGCACCGTTCGTGCTGAATACAAAAATACATTATATGTTGGCCAGTAGTAGGTTATACGTAGTTGAAATAAGCACAAATGTCAGGGCATGTCAAAATGTCTCAAGGGCCCCAAAATCGCCTCAGACCCCAGAGGGTTAAAGTACAGAGACTAAAGTGTAGCCCAACTGTTATCTTATATTTTCCACTTACACACATATGAAGCCTGTTACTAAACTTTGGCCATTTTAAAATATTTAAATAAAAACATACTCACAATAGCCAAATGTCTCCAGTTTATAATGTGGATCATCTTTCAGATCAGAAAGTAACTTCACTCCTGATTCTCCTAGTTTATTCCCAATCAGACTCAGATATCTCAGGTGTGAGGGGTTTGATCTCAGAGCTGAAGCCAGAGCAGCACAACCTTCATCTGTGACGCCACAATAACTCAACCTGTAGAGAACAATGACACAATGTGAATTGTAGTTGAAGTGTCTGTAGTTTGTTATTGACTCTGGTCTCAGAGGAGGAGAGGAGATATAATGACAAGCATTGCCACATACTGCTGAATGAGATTTATGCATATTGATGCTCAGTGGTGCTGTTTGAAACTGTCATGTGCTTCAGGACTGAACAGACACACACACAGCTGAATGTGAGATATTGTTTCATAGTGATATCAGGACGGATCTGTCTGGAGAAACAGACACTTGCACCTCTAATTTGCTTCACAGGAGCCACGTTATGGGATCAAATTCCCACCAAATGTATTGCAGTCACGGATAAAAATAAGTGTGAAAACAAAATTTAAAAACGCAAGTAAAAATATATTTCACTAAATTTAAAAATGAAAGCAAAGTTTTCAGAATAGCAAACAATGGTCATGGATTGAAAAATAATAAGCGTGAATCAAAATTTCAATAAAGCATTTTGAAAAATAACTTGCATGAATCAAAACCTTAAACACATTTAAAATTATATTGCACAAAACTGAAATATGGATGCAAAATTTTCCACCTTGCACACAAAATCATGTTCTCCTTGGTTATATTTCTCTGTTTTTTCTTCTCTCAGACTTCTGCTAATATTTTTATTTTTTTCTATGCTCATGCAGTTTTTCTCTTTGTTCTTGTTTACACATTCTGTGCTTGTTTTTCCAAATGTTGCGGTTAGAGTTTCATGTAAATTAAGGCCAATCTAGCCAATCAGTCAAAGAGGGGCATTGACATCACTCCAGTGCACCTCATTATCTGCCGATGATCAGTGTTCTGTTCACTAGTACTGGTGAAAATGGAGAACTTTCAGCTGGGGCAACATCTTTCCATACAGGACACCGTTATATGTGTCTGTCTGCCAGTGCTGTACGCCTGCCTGGCGATCAGTTAACGTTAAATGAGTAAACTGGTAAATTAATTATGAATGAATATAATGTTTTTGCATTGACTAGGCTAGATCTGACTACTGATCAGTGAAAACAAAGGTGTTACAGAGGAGAGAGGCACAGAGGTTAGGTGGATTTGAAATACACAATGATTTATTTGCATATTGTGTTTATTTACATAACTACATATATAATTGCATAACACTATCATATTAATGTTTTAAATATATAAAGTTTGAATACAGCAACAATATGAAAGTAGAACAGGTGGCGGCAAGTTACTATCCTTAGAGTCAGACATAAAATCATTGATTCAAAAGGCTGATTCATACAGGCTGGAATAAAGTGAATCATTCAATATGAAAGGCTGCTGTGTGTTGCCTTGTAGAGGACACCGTTCTGCTGACTTCTCATCAAAATAGAGCAAAATGAGAAAATAGTTACCATATTACATTCACTCAAAATGTACTCAATGTTATATTGATTTTATACTAGCCTACAGTTCAATAAAGATTTGCAGTGGAGCTGATATCCGGGGAAAACACTTTCTCATGTGATATTGCTTAACTGTATGTCATTTTATAATCTCAGCTCAGAGTAACACAAAATGTGATCAATTTTACAAAACCATTAACCTTTACAATGACATACTGCACATGAAAGATAGAGCTGCAAATCAGTTTACAATAAAAAAAAAAAATAAAAAATAAAAAAGAAAATCAAAATATTGCATACAGACAGTTGACAGTTACGAGCAAATATACAGCAAACTAAACTGTAACTGGCATTTATTACTCTTACTTATATTTTCCTCTCCTAACATAAGTCTTATTTTCAATCAGGTATGGACAAGGCAGGCGCGTATAACAGTCATTTCTCTAGGCCGGTGCATACAATGGCAGCTCCCTTTCGCGATGTGACTGTAGGCGAATAAATACAGGAAAATATAACCGCGACGGGTCGCTAGGATGGCTCATTTAACGTTAACTGATCGCCAGGCAGGCGTACAGCACTGGCAGGCAGACACATATAACGGTGTCCTGTATGGAAAGATGTTGCCCCAGCTGACAGTTATCCATTTTCACCTGCACTAGTGAACAGAACTGATCATCGGCAGATAATGAGGCACACTGGAGTGATGTCAACGCTCCTCTTTGACTGACTGGCTAGAGGGGGAGCTGTCAAACAAGAACTAGTGGACCAATGATGATGCTTAAACCCGCCGTGATTTACATGAAACTCTAACTGCAACATTTGGAAAAACAAGCGCAGAATGTGTAAACAAGAACGAAGAGAAAAACTGCATAAGCATACAAAAAAATAAAAATATGAGTAGAAAATGTCTAAAAGAAGAAAAAAACTGAGAAATATAACCAAGGAAAACATGATTTTGTGTGCAAGCTGGAAAATTTTGCATTCATATTTCAGTTTTGTGCAATATAATTGTAAATGTGTTTATTGAAATTTTGATTTATGCTTATTATTTTTTGATCCATGACCACTGTTTGCTATTCTGAAAACTTTGCTTTCATTTCAAAATTTTTTGCAAAATATTTTCACTTGCGTTTTTAAATTTTGTTTTCACACTTGGTCTTTTTTTATCCGTGACTGCAATACATTTGGCGGGAATTTGATCCCATACCACGAAACTGAAACTGAAACTCCAGTAAATGTTTGGTGGGCTAGAAACAGGAGCAGCAGCCCATGTGACGTGATGTAGAGAAATTAAATAAACTTCATCTTCAGTCATCAGAGTCATGTGTGCTGTGATTTAGTGTGCTAACTGAACATCTTTTTACAAGCTTTGATCTTAGAACTTACATTAAAGGACAAAGACATGAGACTATCAGAGAGATGGTCTTACCACAGTATCTCCAGTTTACAGTGAGGATCCTCCAGTACAGCACAGAGAAGCTTCACACCCAAATCTCCTATTTTATTCTCAGACAGACTCAGTTGTCTCAGGTGTGAGGGGTTTGATCTCAGAGCTGAAGCCAGAGCAGCACAACCTCCATCTGTGACACCACAATCCCTCAACCTGTAGTGAACAGATCAGATTAGTTTAGCAGTGAATCCATTACTAAAGAGAAAGCACTGATGTGGCAAAACCAAACCGACTCTCAACAAAGTAAGAGACAAACTCAGTCAAATGTCTTTTATAATTTATTCTTTGCAAAGAAGGTCAGACAGTCATACAGAAACACAGGTTACTGCAGAGTGTGAGCAAGAAGGGAGGGCTCACTCCAATTTATATCTCTTCCCTAGCCTTCAAGGTTACCTCTCCTAACTGGTAACTTTCCACACATTGTAAGAGTCAGACAAATACATTCTGCTACGTCATACTCCCAAGATTCAAATTGTTATATTTAGGGCCCTAATACACTTCTCTTATGTCTTTCTTATAGCAGGTTTAAATAAAACAGACCCTTACAAAATATTCCATAAGCACATCAATGAGTAAAATGAATTTTTCTTTCACAGCACACATCAATGTGTGATGGATCATTGGACTGAGATTTGAAATGCCAAAAAAAACAAAAGAACAAAAAAAAAAAAGATCATAAATAATCTAAAGTCTCATTCAAGAAAGATCCAAGAAAGAATTGTCTGTCTTTTGTAAACATTCATACATACGTTTAATCAAATTCATTACACAGCTGAATTATACTGTTATTTTGATCTGTATTAATATGTTTGGAGTAGTGGAGCATGTGTGTTTCTCCTCCAACACCCAAGGATAGCAAAACCTGAGATCACCTTAACTGAAAGATATTATTTATACTTTGTAAATTTGTGGCAGATAGTACTTGCACCTCATTGTATTGCAGTGCTATACAAAATAGCATGTAGGGCTGTCAAACGATTAATCACGATGTGTACTGTGTGTAACTACTATGCTTATATATTTACACACAAATTAATGTATATATTTAATATAAATGTTATTAATGTACAAATATTTTTATTTACATATAAATTCTATAAAAATTATAATAAATACATACACTTGTAAATATTTCTTCAATATATACATGAATGTGTTTGTATTTATACATACATAATAATTACACACAATACACACATATTTTAGGCAAACTCAAACTTTTATTCTGTACGCGATTAATCACGATTAATCTCGATTAATCGTTTGACAGCCCTAATAGCGCGTAATAACTTATTCTTTGTATGTGACCCTATTCATTACAAACAGATGCTGCCTTATAGTGTCTATTCCTAAAGCCACCCCTACAACTAATCATACTTTTTTGGGTGATTTGTTTTTTACTTCACAAATACTTTACAGCGTGTCATATATAATCTTACCATAGCATCTTCAGTTTACAGTGAGGTTTTTGTAGTACATCAGAGAGCAGATTCACAGAATTTCCTATTTTATTCCCAGAAAGATCCAGCTGTCTCAGGTGTGAGGGGTTTGATCTCAGAGCTGAAGCCAGAGCAGCACAACCTTCATCCGTTACGCCACAATATCTCAACCTGTAGAGAACAATGACACACTCTTCACTCTCTCACATCAGATCAGTTTAACAGTGAATCCATTAGATAGTGCAAAAGAATCCAAAGAAAGTGCAAATTAATATTTTATTAATTTTTCTTTAATACAAACACCTCTCTGAGCTAATATGCATTGAACAAAAAAGACAAAATGCAGATTTGTGCTCAAGTCTTTGCTAATCTGTCGGGCTATAAACTTTTGTAAAAGTGTGTTAGCTTTTGCTAACAGGCCTAGCATAAATAGACAATTCACTTAAAAGTTTTCATAATGCAAAAACAGGTTGCCAGAACGACTATCTGATAAGAGGTTTTATTGCCCAAAGGAATGCACATTTGCCCAGGCTACATTTGCCCATAGGAAAGGCACAATGCCTATAGAAATAAACTCTTTCCTATTCATTCTCAGACAAACCTTTCTTTGACATTCCTATCACACATAGCCCAGGTCATTGTGTACAGTATTACTGTATTTGTATTTTAATTTTGTCTGTTGTATTTGCATTTGTCTGTCTACTGTTTTATGCATGCGTTATGATAGATGACTAGTCGTATAACCTACCTATGCCATGTTTGGTCTCTTTGAATTTGTATTTTGATGATCTAAAAGATGGTGTAAATTAGATGTTGATACCTATGCAACATATTAGTGTTTTAAGAAACCTAAGTAGTTTTTGCATCAACACCCAATCGAATTACATATGCAAAATACCATGCTCACAGACAAAGAGTCGTAAACTTTCCTCCAAAGGTGAAAGTTACCATTAGTTTGTGGACCTCCTGGAGGCGCAGCCTCCAGAGAGCTTAAATGCATCAAACAATTGATTGCCTATCCTTTTCTTCTCTCTTCACCGTCTTCGCTCTCTTCTTCAAAACCCTCAGATTGCAGCCCGTGTGGAGAAACCCATGGGGAGCCTGAGCCAGCACAGGGTGTGCCCGACAGGCCCCAACATACAGGGCTGTGGCTCTCGACCACAAAGAGCCAGACATTTCCACTCAACCCAGGAATTGACTCGCTGGTATTTATATCTTGTGGTACTCTCCATAATGGCGGTAGATGGTTACTCTGGGGAAAATATATTTTTTTTTTGCATGCTAAGAATATTCTTGTAGCTTCACAAAATTATGGTTGAACTACTGATGTTACATGGACTATTTTGTCGATGTTCTTGGTACGTTTCTGAACCTTGAAAGTGGTAAAACCCTTGTTGTCTATGGTGGGTCAGAGAGCCCTTGGATTTAAACAAAAGTATCTTAATTGGCATCCCGAAGATGAATGAAAGTCTTAGGGATGTGGAACAACATGAGGGTGAGTAATAAAAGAATTTTCATTTGTGGGTGAACTATCCTTTTAATATTTTAACAGTAAAGTGATTGCTCTCAATGATACTTACTGAACTGATCTGGATTCTTTAATCACAGGCAGCAGCTTCTGAAGAACTTTCAGTTTGATCGCTTTATTGTTTCCACAAACAAAGTCATTAATATCAAACCCGTCCAGCTTTTCCTCTGATGTCAACAGCACAAAAACTAGAGCTGACCACTGAGATGAAGAAAGTTTGGTTTCCTTTATTGTTCCAGATTTCAGATACTGTTGTATTTCCTCCACTAGTGAATTATCACCCAGTTCATTCAGACAATGAAACAGATTGATGGATTTCTCTGGAGAGTCAATGGTCCTGATTTTCATCTTGATGTACTCAAATTTTTCCTCACTGCTGTCAGAGCTGCTTCTATTCAGTGTCATTATTTGTTGTAGGAGAATCTGATGAGACTCCACTGACAAA
>NW_026128284.1:0-11035 GCF_022985175.1 Labeo rohita
TCCATTGCAGCCGCTGGTTTCACATCTGGTTCTACAAATGTTTCTTTGTTTTATTTTATTGCGTATAAATAATGGTCATTGTCAAAGTCAATTATTATGTTGGTGTACTAGCACTAAAATAAGTAAAATAAATAAAACATAAATTCATAAATTAAATCTATGATATGTTTGTTTGAACTCTGCCTCAGTCCTTAGACTTTTTCTTCAAAGTTAATTGTTGAGCTCAATATATAAATCACAACTAAAAAGTAAATTCATAAACAATGCTAACACATTAAAATGTACTATAATGTAAAGGAAACGGCACTGGGCTTCGCTTCGTTTGAACCAGATACTGAATCAAGCGCATGGTTTTCAGGTGAATGAAGCTTCGGACGTCATTGATCACTTGCTTTTCTTAAAATGAATCAAGCTCTGATGCAGTACTTCAATGTGAAATGTGTTATTTTGATACAAGCTTTGGAGCATCCTTGTTGAAGGTAACTTCACTAGTGTTAGTTAAAGATGGTCTGTGGAACATTTCCCTGTTTAGTTGTGTTAGAATAGATGTGTGATTACTGGATGGTTTACTGCATTTGTGTGCTCGTGTTCAGTTACAGTAAATGAAGCTGATTCACTGCTCATCTCTCACTCATATTATCCTTCCTAATATGCCTGTCTCTCTTCTACTACACTTCTGATCCATTCATAACAAACCTAGAGAAACACTTAATGTGTAGATATTACGACAGACAGACGATCATGACCGTATGTGATTTACATATTGGGCTGTTTTCCTAATAATAATGTTAACATGAGGAATGCTAAACGAGGGTCACTTAGTGTGATGGGATGGATGTTGTTACTACAACCCCCTCTGCTGGAGAATAGGAAGAGCGCACTACTGGTTTAGCTGAGGCCTTCACCTGGTTAACTAGTTAATGATTAACTTGATTGCTTCAGGTTGAAAGTAGAGTGTGCTGTTACTCAGTCTCTGAATTGCGTTAATGTTAGAAAATCACTGTTATTTTAATAATAGCAATCGCAGGCAGTTTGTGTCAAATAAAAATATTTTCTGTCTATACCTTGAAAAAACTGCCAGCGCATTGGTGTCAAAAATATACTTTTTTTTATTATTTTATTATTATTATTATTATTATATTTTTTTTTGGTGAGGTTACATTATACTTGCCAGTGATCTCCAGGAGTTCGCGTCAAATACATTAAATATTAATAAACATTAACTTCAGATACCAGTCAGCAATCACAGGCAGTTTGTCAAATAAAAACATTTTCTATTTATATAAAATTACTTGAAAAAACTGCCAGCGCTTCAGTGTCAAAAATATGCTTTTTTTTTTTTTTTTTTTTTTACATTATTCTTGCCAGCAATTTCCAGGAGTTCGCGTCAAATACATTAAATATTAATAAACAATAACTTCAGATACCAGTCAGCAATCGCAGGCAGTTTGTGTCAAATAAAAACATTTTCTATTTATATAAAATTACTTGGAAAAACTGCCAGCGCTTCAGTGTCAAAAATATGCTTTTGTAACACCTCAATAACGGGGCAGTTTTCCCTCTGATGGACCAGGCAGTTAACCTCAGAAGAACTAGGCACTTCACAGGAGGCGGCGGGGGGGTGCGGAGTAAATATCAGAGGCAATAGGTGAGTTAATCAAAACTTCGGTTTTTACTGTGAATTGTTTGTGATTTTGTTTCTGTTTTTTCTTCAACAGGTACTTTTTTTCTTCAAAACATACAACAACAATAACAATAAAACAGGGAAAACAATAACTATACCCTTGGGTGCACCCACTAATTAACTATACAGTACACAATAAATCACTCTCACAATCAATCAAATTAAATGACCACAGTGAGTGGTAATAAACAGATAACTGCAGTATGCAAATTAATCTTTCAGAGTCAATTGTCAATCTGTTTGTGCAGTTTGTGCAGTGGAAATGATGATCCTCAGATTCTCGGTTCCCAAAGAGAAAAAATAGTTTCAGTCACTGGAAACAACACTCTCTTACTTGGTTGAAGAAAACTATAGTGAAAACTGTCTTTTGTCCAGGTCCGTGATCCTTTCACTCAAGGTGGGAGGCTCGCCATCAATTACAGGAATCTCCAATGAAGTTTATCTTCACAAGGGAAAAAAAAACCCGGCCTGTACATTCACAGACCAGTACACATTAATTTTGTGCATCAAGAATGAGTTTCAACGAAATACATAACACATGAATGAAATAATACATACATGCATATTATTTATGCAGCTTATGTCATAATAACGAATTACCTTGTCCATTCTCGTCTGTTTTCACAGGTACACGAAATCAAAATGGCGTCAGCTAACCGCAGTGACGCACTGAATATGCAGCCTGACACAATCACACAACAAACGAACAATCACTCTATATAACATCACAGTTTAACACAATTTAGTCTTATATGCATAAAACAAAAAAAACTATTATATACGATCTGTTGTTATTCATTTTTAACATTGGTCTTATCAGTTTTACAACTCACCAACTCCACACGCAAGTTTTGTGGTACAGGATTAACACAACACACTGAATCATCCAATGTCTTATGCTTACGAGCTGTTTTGCTCAATTAATTTGAAGCTTGAAAGAAATGAAGATCTTTTTTTCTGTTTTTGTAACTCGCTCATCCGATCAGGTTTCTCTGTCACTCTGTCTCAATCTAGCTTGTACAACGCTAGCTGCACGCAAGTGGGCGGAGCCAACAACCAAATGCTCTGATTGGCTGCTTTTAATTTCTTAATTCAATCCAAACCACTTGTATATTTATTTTATTCATTAAACAGGGGTTACACTTTCCCCCCCTGAAATCATGCAAGTCCCTTTGCATGCTCTGAGTGGCTGATTAGTCACTACATTTGTTAAAACACTGGGCGGAAAGGAAAGGTCACTTGAATTTTCAGTACCATTGAGGGATTCAACAAGGGCAGTGCTTAACCCGTGGAACAAAGACTGAACCACAAAGGACAGGGGATTTCCAAGTTGGAAGTAGGTAAGTCTCCCAGGTTCTTCTCTCTGTCTGGTAGAACGCCTGAGTGGAATACGCAAATTCTGTTGTCCCTCAGTTTCTGATTGTTGCCCTCTCCCTTCGACAGGAGCATCCAGAATTTCAGCTACATTTGTCATTTCATCTGTTTGAACAGTTAAGTTCTTATCTGATTCAGTGGGGTCTTTGTCAGGTATTTTACTTGTTTCAGAGACTCCTGGAGCATCAACAAGTGAATTGTCAATTGGAGCTTCAACAGGTGAGTATTCTTCTGGAGCATCGACAGGTGAGTATTCTTCTGGATTTGCTTGCACAGTATCATCATCTAAAAGTTTTGAATTAGTTGAGCTTGCATTCACAGAAACATCCACAGCTCCTTTTGATCTACAAACGTCATGAACTGTAGAAAATCGTACTACTCCCATGACTGGAAAAGCATCATCATGCTGACCATTAGGATATTCATCCTCTGGATCAGAAAAAGAGTTGTCATTATCCGATGGTTCAATATCAGGACTCCTTCGTGTTCTAGGCTTAGAAGCGGGTTTGGTCAGGGTAGGACTTGAAGCTTCTAATGCTGGTAAGAATCCACAAGGAAGCAAAAGGTCCCGGTGAAGTGTACGAAGTGGACCATCCCTTGTTTCAGGACGAACTGTGTAGACAGGCAAGTCACCAGCTCGCTTTACCACTACATACACCTCAGACTCCCACTTATCTGCCAACTTGCGCTTACCACGCAGCCGAACATTTCTCACCAACACGCGATCATTGACTTCCAAGGAGGAGTTAGTCACCAGTTTGTCAAACCTATTTTTGTTCCTCTCTGCATTCTTAAATGCTCTTCGAGAAGCAAGGACATAGCTTTCTTCCAGATGAGACTTCAGATGTTTGACATATTCAGAATGGGACGTCTGTGGACTGTCTTGATGTGGTAACCCAAAGGCAAGGTCTACAGGCAAACGAGGCTGGCGCCCGAACATCAATTCATAGGGGGTGTATCCTGTCACTTCATGTTTCGTGCAATTATATGCATGAACTAATGGCTTGACAAAATCCCTCCAATGAGTTTTATCTTTCTCTTCTAATGTGCCAAGCATATCCAGCAGGGTCCTATTGAAGCGTTCCACAGGATTCCCTCTTGGATGATAAGGCGTTGTTCGGATTTTCTGAATGCCTGATACTTCACAAAGTTCTCTGATTGTACGTGACTCAAAATCGGGCCCCTGGTCACTATGAAGGCGTTCGGGAAACCCGTAATGCACAATGAAGTTCTCCCAAAGACACTTTGCTACTGTTCTTGCCTTTTGATTGGGTGTGGGGACTGCCACAGCATACTTGGTGAAAAAATCTGTGATCACTAATATGTCTCTTGTGTTACTTCGGTCGGGTTCCAACGAGAGGAAGTCCATACAGACTAATTGTAATGGCCTAGTGACCTGGATGTTGACCAGGGGTGCTGCTTTTTGAGGTAAGGACTTCCTTCGCACACAACGACCACACATTCTAACCTTCTGTTCTACATCAGCAGCCATTTTTGGCCAGTAGAATCTGGATCTAACCAAATCCAATGTCCTCTCCATCCCCATGTGACCCATACTATCGTGCAAACTACTCATCACAGAGGATCTTAATGCTTCAGGGAGCACTAGCTGGTATGTGGTGGAATCTTTATCTTTCCGACGTCTATAAAGTATTCCGTCCTTCATTTCAAGGCGATTCCACTCCTTTAAAAAATATGGAAGACTTGGAAGTTCTTTTTTTACTGCTGGTGAAGGTTTTTCTCCCAATTCCAAGTGTGACATCACCTCTCGAAGAACTGGATCAGCTCTTTGTCTGTCACCAAGGTCTTTTGAAAGATAAGGTAGAACAGATGACCCATCAGAACTACCCTCTTGTTCATAACAATCAGGTACAGAGCTGGAACTGAGGGAGAGGGAGCTTATAAGAGCAATGCCCGGCCTAAGATCAGCTGATTGCCTGACAAGATGCTTCTCGCAGATAGCTTGAACAACTTCATCTGTGGCACTGACAGAATCTTCAGCATTTGCAAGCTGATGCTCTATAAATTGTTGGATCCTTTCACGTTCCTTCTGCGTCACAGGACTTTCTGGGGATGGCTCCTGAGGTCGCCTTGAAAGGCTATCAGCATCAATGTTCAACTTGCCTGCCCTGTACTGCAAGTTAAAAGAAAAAGTGGAAAGGGCTGCAAGCCAACGATAACTAGTAGCATCCAATCTTGCAGTGGTAAGAACATGAGTAAGAGGGTTGCTATCAGTGATGACAGTGAACTGACTGCCATAAAGATAATCACTAAACTTTTCAGTTACCGCCCATTTTAAGGCAAGAAATTAAAGTTTGTGAGCAGGATATCTAGATTCACTGTGTGATAGCCCTCTACTCGCAAACGCAATAGCGCGCATCTGACCACCTTGGTTCTGATACAGTGCAGCCCCCAACCCCTTTGTGCTGGCATCGGTATGGAGGAAATAGGGGAGTTTGGGGTCTGCAAACCCCAGGACAGGTGCGGTGGTTAACTTTTCGATGATGGACTGAAAAGCTTCTTCACAAAGAGGAGTCCAACGGGTCCCAAAGGGCTCCTTAGGATGGTAGTATGGGCCCTTTTTGTCTGTCTTTTTACTACCTTTCCTTGATGGTGGATAGCCTGAGGTAAGGTCATTGAGCGGTTTCACGATCCTGGAATAATCCTTAATAAATCGGCGATAGTAGCCTGAAAAGCCCAAAAATGATCTCAGTTCTTTAAGGGTCTTGGGACTCGGCCAGGTTTTTAAGGCTTGTATCTTTTCTGGGTCCGTTTCCACTCCACGTTCCGACACAATATGTCCTAGATAGCGAACGGAAGTTTGACAGAATTTACATTTCTCCAGAGACAGTTTTAGCCCGTACTCTTTGAGGCGCGATAGAACGTTCGACAGACGTCTCTCATGCTCCTCCAGAGTGTCTGAGAATATTATCAGGTCATCCAAAAAGACCAGTACTTCCTTTAGATTAATGTCCCCCATACATCTCTCCATCAATCTTTGAAAAGTACTTGGTGCATTGGTCACACCTTGGGGCATACGATTAAATTCCCAAAACCCCAGTGGGCAGACAAAGGCAGTTTTGGGTTTGTCTGATTCCTCAACTTCTATCTGGTAGTACCCAGATTTCAAATCAAGTACGGAAAACCATTTCGACCCTGTCAGAGCTGAAAAAGTTTCCTCAAGATTGGGCAGAGCATATGCATCTTTCACTGTCTGAAGATTTAACTTCCTATAATCTATACACAGCCGCACATCTCCGTTCTTCTTTCTCACCACCACTATGGGTGAGGAGAAGGGTGACTTGGACTCTCGAATGACTCCACTGGAGAGAAGATCACGCAGATGCTTGCGGACAGCCTCAACATCTTGTGGGTGAATTGGCCATGCCCTGTGCTTAAAAGGAGTCTCATCATTCAACTGTATGCGATGTTTCACCTTTTGAGTGTGACCAAAGTCTAAGTCGTGCTGGCTGAAAACCTCTGGCATATCTTTGAGCATCTTGGTGATGCGGTTTTTCCATTCTGGTGATAACGGGGAATCACCAAAGTTCAAGGTGAAATCAAGCTCCTGCACAGCCAATTGCTCATCTTCTGGCGAAGTGTTTGGTTGATGGAGTACCGAGTCAACCACGTGAAGCTCTGCTATTGTACACCTTGGCGGGATCGCTACTTGATGTTCGGATTCATTGGTGAGCACCACTGGTAATTGGTGAGGCTGGGTTTTTGGAAAAGTAAGCAGGCAGCGTTTGACAAACACCCCACCAGGCAAAGATGAACTAGATGGGTGCTCCACCACTACACACTTGTCAACCCCAGCGGACACTGCAACGGAACCTTCCACAACTACAGTCTGCCCTGCAGCCATGACTTCAGGTACTTTGCTATTCAATCGCACATAGCCAAAAACACCACTTGCGTTTTGCTTCCGCCTGGTCTCTAGTGTGCTCAGAACCACTCTGTAACCGAACGAAGATGGTTGGTAGGTTGGGGAATTTGACTTTAAAGTCTGCTCAAAGAGAACATCCAAGGTGTTTGTGCCTACTAAAACCATAGACTGATTGTGTGGTTTCACATCAGGAACTACTAATGCTATGGTAGGCACCTGAACACTCACACCCAGAAATTCCTCAGGAAAGGTTATGTCTACTTCTATATATCCCTCATATGGAACTGAAAGACCATTGGCTCCTTCTACTTCCAAGATGTTAGCGATGGAGTTAATGGGGTACTTGGAGAGATGCTGCTCATAAAAGGACTTGGGGACTGTTGTTACTTGTGACCCAGTGTCCAATAAACAATGACACTTTGCACCCGCTACACTGATTTCTGCCATGCATCTTGCGCCAACTAACCCTTTTGGCAAACTAGAGCTTTGCTTTCTGGAAGATTTAAATTTGTTGGAGACTCGGTTTACAGTAGGACGGTTTTCTGACTCAGCCCCTGTCTGTCCCACAACAAGGGCTGACTTTAGTTTAAATCAGTATTGGGGGTGGGGTTCTGAGAGTCCCACAGGAGCTGCTTCTCCCTTAGTAGTTTTCGCTTTGCAGTGACAAGTGCAGGGTTAGGTTCAGAGGTGCAAGAAGATGCAACGTGGCCGTCCTCACCGCAGGTAAAACAGTACCATGGTCTTGGTCTGCCTGTTGATTTTTTATTAACCGGAGCCTCACTCTCAGTACGAGCAGTTCCTACCCTCTTCTTGTCCTGTTTGCCTACTGCTTCTGGCAGTTGGGACTTCTTCTGAATCTTAGGTTTGGTTGTAAGGTTGGCTAGTTGACTTTGGAGCTTAGCTATTTGTTTCTTGAGCTCCTGCGTTTCAGCGGCAAGTGAAACCGTGTTTGAAGTTTCTTTTTGCTCCCATTCAGCAGAGACCCATGTTCTTTGAGAATGCATTAGAGCTCTCTGCTTAGACGACCCAAGATGTTGCTTCATTCGATTGACTTTTGCTGTATGTTTGTCTTCTTCTGTACGTAACATTAACAGAAGCTGTGCAAAGGAAGGAGGATGGTTTTGCTTTTGTTCGAGCTGCAGTTCAGTAATCAAATCATTATCCCAGCAGCCCCTACAAAACTGCTTGAGAAGATGTCGTTCTGCCTCCTCTGGAGAGACACCACCTCTCTTTATAGTCATCCTCAAGGCTGTCTGCAATCTATAAAGGTAAGCAGATGGTTTCTCACCAGCGTCTTGCAGAGTATTCATAAATCTTGCAAGGAGTTCATCACCATCCTCAACAACACCAAAAGCGGAATCCAGCAACTGAAGATAAGCTGAAGATGGAGCTTCAGGACTCAGATGCTTTATAACATCTGCTGCAGGTGGCAAAAGACTTTCTACAATCTTCCTGGACACATGCAAATCAGATAAGCCAGGGTCTTTCGAAATAAGCTCAACACTGGAGTGCCAGGTATCATAATCGACTTCATTTCCAGGTCTAGGATATTTACCAGAGAATACCCTGAGCCGTGATTGTACAGGTCCTTGAGCAGCCGCATCACCACTCCTCACCACATGTTCAACAATGAGTTTCTGGACTTCAGTTGGATTGAACACCTGCTGAGAAGTATAGAGAGGTGGAGCATTTGATTTGATAGGCGTGCGCTCTGGCAGTGGTTCATCTACCCGACTCGGCCTATCAGGGGTAACGCTATGGCTCTCGCTAAGAGGCATTTGGGATGGATGTTCACTGGGGTTTCCATCCCCAGCTTCAGGATCAGTGGACATTGGTGTGAGTTCTGCACTCATTTGAGACAACATCTGGCTCAAAACTGCTTCAAAGTTTGTTCCACTTACTTTGGCTATTTCTTTTAACCCTTGCAGGTAGGATTTAGTGACACTACTGCCCAATTGCTGCGTAAAAACGCTAGACAATGCTCGCACCTGGTAAGTGATACCTGGATCACTGGACAGTTGGTGGGTATAAGGCAGCTGGGGCTTTAGAGATTGTAAAGCTTGACCACTGTTATATTCAATTATTGTGCTCTGATAAAACTCTGACTTTGTATCACTGACGACGAGGGTTCTAGCAAAAGAGCCATACCTTTTCAGGATGTCAATTAATTCATCGTCATGCTCCGTGTCAGTCAAGCCACTCACGATCACAGAGTTTGGTACTTTAATACCCTCTGCCTCAACGATATCCATTGCTGCCTTTTAAGTATCAAAGAAATAAACTCACTTGCACTGTAGTTAATTCTCAGCAACAGCGCCACCTCCTGGCTGGCTCGCCACAATTGTAACACCTCAATAACGGGGCAGTTTTCCCTCTGATGGACCAGGCAGTTAACCTCAGAAGAACTAGGCACTTCACAGGAGGCGGCGGGGGGTGCGGAGTAAATATCAGAGGCAATAGGTGAGTTAATCAAAACTTCGGTTTTTACTGTGAATTGTTTGTGATTTTGTTTCTGTTTTTTCTTCAACAGGTACTTTTTTTCTTCAAAACATACAACAACAATAACAATAAAACAGGGAAAACAATAACTATACCCTTGGGTGCACCCACTAATTAACTATACAGTACACAATAAATCACTCTCACAATCAATCAAATTAAATGACCACAGTGAGTGGTAATAAACAGATAACTGCAGTATGCAAATTAATCTTTCAGAGTCAATTGTCAATCTGTTTGTGCAGTTTGTGCAGTGGAAATGATGATCCTCAGATTCTCGGTTCCCAAAGAGAAAAAATAGTTTCAGTCACTGGAAACAACACTCTCTTACTTGGTTGAAGAAAACTATAGTGAAAACTGTCTTTTGTCCAGGTCCGTGATCCTTTCACTCAAGGTGGGAGGCTCGCCATCAATTACAGGAATCTCCAATGAAGTTTATCTTCACAAGGGAAAAAAAAACCCGGCCTGTACATTCACAGACCAGTACACATTAATTTTGTGCATCAAGAATGAGTTTCAACGAAATACATAACACATGAATGAAATAATACATACATGCATATTATTTATGCAGCTTATGTCATAATAACGAATTACCTTGTCCATTCTCGTCTGTTTTCACAGGTACACGAAATCAAAATGGCGTCAGCGAACCGCAGTGACGCACTGAATATGCAGCCTGACACAATCACACAACAAACGAACAATCACTCTATATAACATCACAGTTTAACACAATTTAGTCTTATATGCATAAAAAAAAAAAACTATTATATACGATCTGTTGTTATTCATTTTTAACATTGGTCTTATCAGTTTTACAACTCACCAACTCCACACGCAAGTTTTGTGGTACAGGATTAACACAACACACTGAATCATCCAATGTCTTATGCTTACGAGCTGTTTTGCTCAATTAATTTGAAGCTTGAAAGAAATGAAGATCTTTTTTTCTGTTTTTGTAACTCGCTCATCCGATCAGGTTTCTCTGTCACTCTGTCTCAATCTAGCTTGTACAACGCTAGCTGCACGCAAGTGGGCGGAGCCAACAACCAAATGCTCTGATTGGCTGCTTTTAATTTCTTAATTCAATCCAAACCACTTGTATATTTATTTTATTCATTAAACAGGGGTTACACTTTTTTTTTTTTTTTTTTTACATTATTCTTGCCAGCAATTTCCAGGAGTTCGCGTCAAATACATTAAATATTAATAAACAATAACTTCAGATACCAGTCAGCAATCGCAGGCAGTTTGTGTCAAATAAAAACATTTTCTGTCTAAATAAAATAACTTGAAAAAACTGCCAGCGCTTCATTGTCAAAAAAATTTTTTTTTTTTTTTTTTTTTTACATTATTCTTGCCAGCGATTTCCAGGAGTTCGCGTCAAATACATTAAATATTAATAAACAATAACTTCAGATACCAGTCAGCAATCGCAGGCAGTTTGTGTCAAATAAAAACATTTTCTGTCTATATAAAATAACTGGGAAAAAACTGCCAGCGCTTCGGTGTCAAAATATACTTTTTTACATTATACTTGCCAGCGATCTCCAGGAGTTCACCTCAAATACATTAAATATTAATAAACA